>NC_066550.1:5464269-5468647 GCF_024679095.1 Eriocheir sinensis | reverse complement strand
ATAGCAGACCTGCGTTCCCGGAGGGTCTAATTTTGCGCCGCGAAAGACGACTGTGAAATCGGTTTTCTTGTTGGTGGCGGAGATCGCCACGCATTGGTAACGACCTCAACAAGAGGAAGTGACTGCGAAATCGGACCTATGTCATCAGGTGAGGCGTGGCGGTACTTTGAAAGTCTTGCAAGCAGAATCTTCGCCTTCGTGAATATTGAAAAATATGTAATCAGGTCATCTCCAGACCCCCCCCCCTCACACACACACAGAAATACACACACACACACACACACACACACACACACACACACACACACACACACACACACACACACACACACACACACACACACACACACACATTTTATAATTCTAGTTTGCAGATCGTCACAAACACACACACACACAGAAATACACACACACACACACACACACACACACACACACACACACACACACACACACACACACACACACACACACACACATTTTATAATTCTAGTTTGCAGATCGTCACAAACACACACACACACACACACACACACACACACACACACACACACACACACACACACACACACACACACACACACACACACACATTTTATAATTCTAGTTTGCAGATCGTCACACACACACACACACACACACACACACACACACACACACACACACACACACACACACCGTCCATGTTATCTGCAGCTCCGCGAGTCAAGCTTTTCGGGGATATGAACGATTCGGTGGCAGTTTTCCGCGGATATGGCGCTACCCGAGAGAGAGAGAGAGAGAGAGAGGTATAGCATTGCCAGCCTTTACATAGCTTATTTATTCTCCAAGTAACGCACCCGAGCTCAAATCGATGGACAGAACACACAAATATATAGAGATAAATAAAGGTAGATAGATATATAGGTAGGTAAACAGACAGGCGGACAGACAGAAAGACAGACAGAGATTCAGGAAGATGCACAAACAAGAAGAGATAATATCATACAGATTACACTAACATACATTAATACGGACATACATACATACATACATACATACATACATAAACAGACAAAGACAGACATAGACACAGACAGACAGACAGACATTCAGGAAGATACACAAAGAAGAAGATAAATAATGTATACTGATTACACAAACATACATTATACGGACATACATACATACATACATACATACACAGACAGACAAAGACAGACATAGACACAGACAGACAGACAGAAGAATAGGGCGTGGAGAAGTACCATTATTGAAGATTGAGTACCTTCCTTCCCTTCCCTTCCCCTTCCCTCCCTTCCCCTCCCTCCCTTCCTCTTACCTTATTACGCTCCAAATGTTGCTCTGTTAATTTACTCCTGCGTCACCCAATCTCCCCTTCTCTACCTTTCTTCCCTATTTCTTTATTTCTTTTTATTTCCTATCCTTTCACTATTTTTCCTATTTATTTTTTCTTTCGTTTCCGTTTCTCTTGTCTTTCTTGCCTTTCCTTCTCTTCCTTTTCTTTATTTTTTTCTTTCTTTCTTCTTTCTCTATTATTTCCATTCCTTTCCCAGTTTTTTTCTCTTCTGTTCTTTCTTTTCCTTTCTCTCGTCTTTCTTTCATTTTTCTTTTCTTCATTTTCTTCACTTTCTCTTATCTTTCTCTTCCCTTTTTCTATTCATCCTTCCCCTTGTCTTTCTCATGTTTTTTCTTCTTTTTTTCTCTTCCTTTCCTTCTCTTTCCTTTGTCTTTCTTTTTTACTTTTCTGCTCTTTCTTTCCTTTCACTTTCTCTTGTCTTTCTTCCCTTTTTCTTCTCTCTCTTATCTTTCTTTCCTTCCAGTTTATTTCACTTTCTTTCCTCTCCCTTCCCTTCCCTTCCCTTCCCTTTACTTATTTCTTTCTTTTCTTTCTCCTCTGTTTTCTTCCTTCTCTCCCTTTCCTTCCCACTTATTTCTCTTTCATTTCCTTTCCCTTTCCTTTCCTTCCCTACCCTTTACCTCTTTCTTCCTTCCCTTTTCTTTCTCTTCCCTTCATTTCCCTTCTCATCTTTCCTTCCTCTCCGCTTATTTCTCTTTCCTTTCTTTCCCTTTCCTTACGTTCCTTTCCCTTTACTTCTTCTTCTTTCTCTTTTCCTTCTTCCTTCCCTTTCCTTTAGCTGTTCTCGTTTCCTGTTTAATTCTCTTTCCATTCCTTCCTTCCCCTTTCCTTCCTAATTTCTTTTATTGTATTTCCTTTTCCTTCCCTTCTTTTCCTCTCCTTTCCTTTCCCATCCTCTCCCATCCTTCCCTTTCCTTCCCTTCCCTTCCCTTCCCTAAAAGTTACCTTCCTTCTCATTCCTCTCCGTCTTACCATCTCATTACTCATCTCTCTCTCTCTCTCTCTCTCTCTCTCTCTCTCTCTCTCTCTCTCTCTCTCTCTCTCTCTCTCTCTCTCTCTCTCTCTCTCTCTCTCTCTCTCTCTCTCTCTCTCTCTCTCTCTCTCTCTCTCTCTCTACCCCCTCACTTTCTTTTTGTTCCATTTATTCCTTGTCTACGAAATTAATGAGAGAGGAAAAGAGGAAGGGAGGAGGAAAGGGAGGAAGAGGAAGATGGTGTAATGAGAAGAGAAGACAAGAAGAAGAAGAAGGGAAGGGAAGGGAAAGGAAAATAAATAGGAAAGGAAGGGATATTTAAGACAAGGAAATGAAGTGGTGTTGAAGAGATAGATAGATAGACAGAAATAGATGGATAGATAGATAGATAGAGAGAGAGAGAGAGAGATTTACATAGATTTACATAGAAAATCAGACCACACAGACCCCATGGTCCAGACTTGGTGGTCTGTCCTTAAACCTAAGTGATTTTACATTAATCAGAAGACTCCAAAACGTTGCACTTCTACTCTAGTTGATATTAAGTTGAAGGAAGTGACGGTCGAGCTTATTTTTGAAGGAGTCAATCGTGTTACACTGGACCACTGATGGTGGAAGCTTATTCCATTCTCGCACTACAACGTTGGTGAAGAAAAATTTTGTGCAGTCTGAATTTACTTGTCTACATCTGAGTTTTACGCCATTGTTCCTCGTGCGCAGACTGTCATCGATCATAAACAATGTTGATCTGTCTACATTCGTGAAACCATTAAGTATTTTAAAACATTCGATCAATTTTCCTCGGAGGCGACGTTTCTCAAGATAGAACATGTTAAGGGTAGAAAGCCTTTCTTCGTAGGATTTGTTGCGCAAGGAAGGGATCATTTTCGTTGCCCGACGCTGAACACCTTCTAATTTAGCAATATCCTTTGTATGGTGGGGAGACCAAAACTGTACCGCATATTCCAAGTGGGGTCTGACTAAACTGTTGTAGAGCGGGAGTATTACATCTTTATTCTTGAATACAAAGTTTATTTTAATGAAGCCCAACATTCTGTTCGCTTTATTTGCTGCATCGATGCATTGCTGTGAGAATTTGAGGTTTGACGCGATTTTGACCCCCAAGTCTTTGACGCATTGAACGCTTTTGAGTTTAACGCCGCGCATTTCGTATTCGAACTTCTTATTCCTCGTTCCAACTTGAAGGACCTGGCACTTGTCTACGTTAAAGGGCATCTCCCATCTATCCGTCCAAGCTGAAATTTTGTGCAAATCCTCTTGGAGGCTTTGCCTGTCTTCGTCAGTGAGAACCGAGTTACCAATCTTTGTGTCGTCTGCAAATTTACTAATGCGGTTATTGAGTCCAACATCCACGTCGTTGATGTAAATAATGAAGAGCACTGGGCCAGGACCGAGCCCTGAGGGACGCCACTAGTGACAGGCGCCCACTCTGAGTTAAATCCGTCAATCACTACTCTTTGTTGTCTGTTGCTCAACCAATTCGCGATCCATTGGTTTACTTGACCGTCAATACCTATTTGCTTGAATTTGTAAAGTAATTTATGATGCGGGACTTTATCAAACGCTTTCTGGAAATCAAGATAGACTACGTCCAGTGATTTGGTTACGTCATAAACAGTGAAGAGGTCGTTATAAAAGGTTAATAGGTTTGATAGGCAGGATCTTTTGTTTCGGAAGCCATGTTGTGAGTCCCCAATCAATGAGTGGCTTTCAAGGTAACTCACAATTTTGTCTCTAATTATGCCCTCAAGTAGCTTACCTACAACCGAAGTTAGACTAATGGGCCTGTAATTACCTGGTACTTTTTTGAGAGAGAGAGAGAGAGAGAGAGAGAGAGAGAGAGAGAGAGAGAGAGAGAGAGAGAGAGAGAGAGAAGAACAGGAGAGAAGAGAGGTAGAGAAGAGAAGGAGGAGGAAGAGGAGGAGAGGGCAAGAGAGCTAAAAGGAGGAAAAAAATGGAAGAGAATGAGAAAGAGAAGGAGGAGAAGAAAGAGGAGGAGGAGAGTGCAAGAGAGCTGAAGAAAG
>NC_066550.1:5436769-5459269 GCF_024679095.1 Eriocheir sinensis | reverse complement strand
CTTATAACAGCTTTTAGAGCAGAGATTTTTTGCTGTTAACTGTTTCTTGCATAGGAATACCTCACCTGTAAATATAACTCAGCAACGGCTTTGATTAGCAATACTAATGGTGTCAAAACTGAACGAAAAAAGAATCTATGACCATTCCACACCGCGGAAATCCAGGTGGACTGTGAGGACCCTTACCTGGCTAACACCTGACACTTGGACAGGTATCCGCCATCTTGAAGGTGAGAACTGACTGTTTAGCGGCTTCACACCTCGGATACTGAGGTTGGCTTTTACGAAGGGAGCTTGGGGAGTGTTTGTTGTCCAAGGCGCGGACTAAATCTTTGGTGAACAATAAAATATTTAGGTGGGCTATCGGGGGAAGGGAGGTGTGCCGGGTGTGTGGATGGGACGGTAGAGCACAGGAGACGTGAGTGTTCCAGCTTTAGGAGAGAGGGGAGATGGAAATAGAATGATGGAGGAGCATGTAAGAGGGGAATGTAGCAAGGGTGACGGCATTCCCATTAGGTTTGACCACATCACCACTTCATAACCATTACGTCACCACGACATCACCACCACATCACCACCACATAACCATCACATCACCACCACATCACCACCACATAACCATCACATCACCACCACATAACCATCACATCACTACCACATCACCACCACATCACAGCCCCATCACCACCCATCACCACCACATAACCACCACATCACCACCACATCACAGCCCCATAACCATCACATCACCACCACATAACCATCACGTCACCATGACATCACCACCACATCACAGCACCATCACCACCCATCACCACCACATCACCACCACATAACCACCACATAACCATCACATCACCACCACATCACCACGACATCACCATCACATCACCACCACATAACCATCACATCACCACCACATCACCACGACATCACCACCACATCACCACGACATCACCATCACATCACCACCACATCACCACCACATAACCATCACATCACCACCACATCACCACGACATCACCACCACATCACCACGACATCACCATCACATCACCACCACATCACAGCACCATCACCACCCATCACCACCACATAACCACCACATCACCACCACATAACCATCACATCACCACCACATCACCACGACATCACCATCACATCACCACCACATAACCATCACATCACCACCACATCACCACGACATCACCACCACATCACCACGACATCACCATCACATCACCACCACATAACCACCACATCACCACGACATCACCATCACATCACCACCACATAACCACCACATCACCACCACATCACCACCACATCACCACCACATCACCACGACATCACCACCACATCACCACGACATCACCATCACATCACCACCACATCACCACCACATCACCACCACATCACCACGACATCACCATCACATCACCACCACATAACCACCACATCACCACCACATCACCACGACATCACCATCACATAACCACGACATCACCATCACATCACCACCACATAACCACCACATCACCACCACATAACCACCACATCACCACGACATCACCACCACATCACCACGACATCACCATCACATCACCACCACATAACCACCACATAACCATCACATCACCACCACATCACCACCACATCACCACCCATCACCACCACATAACCACCACATCACCATCACATCATCATCACATCACCACCACATAACCATCACATCACCACCACATAACCATCACGTCACCATGACATCACCACCACATCACAGCACCATCACCACCCATCACCACCACATAACCACCACATAACCATCACATCAACACCACATCACCACCACATCACAGCCCCATCACCACCCATCACCACCACATAACCACCACATCACCACCACATCACAGCCCCATCACCACCCATCACCACCACATAACCATCACATCACCACCACATCACAGCCCCATCATCACACATCACCACCACATCACCACCACATCACCATCACATCACCACCACATCACCACCCATCACCACCACATAACCACCACATAACCACCACATAACCATCACATCACCACCCCATCACAGCCCCATCACCACCCATCACCACCACATCCCACCCCTCTAATCCCCTCCCTCCCTATTTCCTTTCGGATTAAGCAATGGTGTCAGCTTCCTTCCTTCTCCTCCTCCTCCTCCGGTCAGTGCTGGGACCCATACTCTTCATCATATATATCAACGACCTAGAACTAGGATTAAAATCCAGTCTTTCAAAATTTGCCGACGACACAAAGGTGGGTGGGAAGGCCCTCACAACGGCAGACTGCGAAATTATCCAGAGAGACCTGGACCAGATCACTCGGTGGTCAGAAAAATGGCAGATGTCCTTCAACACTACCAAATGTAAAGTAATGCATATCGGATCCAGAAACAGCAACCACACATACATCATGGGTGGTGAACCACTACATGTTGTGCAAGAGGAAAGAGACCTCGGGGTCACCATCAGCACTGACTTGAAACAAACAAAACACTGCAAGTCCGCCTGTAAGAAAGCCAATACAATGCTTGGGTTCATATCGAGGAACTTCGAATACAAGACGCCGGGAGTTATGTTATCCTTGTATAATTCGCTGGTAAGGCCCCACCTGGAATATGCCGTGCAATTCTGGTCTCCTAATTACAGGAAAGACATTGAATTACCTTAGAGAGTACAGCGCCGCGCCACCAAGATGATACCATCACTGAGGACGAAGCCCTATGAAGAGCGACTCGAGCGACTCAACCTCTTCACGTTGGAAAAGAGACGACTGCGGGGAGACATGATACAAGTCTTTAAGTACCTGAACAAGCTCAGCAACGTTGATCACTCCAAACTCTTCACGCTACAAACCAACCTGAGAACAAGAAACAACGGAAAAACAATTCAAGCAAAGCGATGCAATACCGACATCGGCAGGAGTTATTTCTCGAATAGAGTTGTTCGCCACTGGAACAGCCTTCCTGCAGAAGTGGTTAGCGCAGAGAGCATCAACTCACTCAAGAAACGCATTGATCGCCACTTTGCTGCATCGGGAGTGAACTGAACGTATCCAAGAGTAGGTACACAAGTGCTTTAATCCTTCCCTACAAGCCACTCCTGTGGCAAACGGATTGATTGAGTCACTGAACTCAGGCAGCCTAGTAATGAGCCAACAGGCTTTCTGCTGCCTACTAGTCCATGTTTCCATGTTTTCCTCCTCCTCCTCCCCTGGTAGACGCTAATCCCCGTTGCTCTTTTTTTTCCCCTTCCTTTCCTCTGGCTCTGCTGCCGAGAGAGAGAGAGATGATGTATTCTAGAGTATATGACAAGCAGAAATGTATGCCTGGATAGGGAAATACGGCGATGGAGGGGGAGAGGAAAGTGATGGAGATGCCCCAAGGGATAGGGACGAGTGACAGGTGAGGGAGTGACGGAAGAGGGGGGGAAGGTGACACACACACACACACACACACACACACACACGCACACGCACACGCACACGCACATACACTCCCAAAGGAAATCATGGAACATGGCACCCAATACCAAGAGAGAGAGAGAGAGAGAGAGAGAGAAGGTCAACTCTTCACTCATTAGACACATCGACGGGTCTCTTTTACCACAGGTGTCAAGGGAACCCAGGAGAGAGAGAGAGAGAGAGAGAGAGAGAGAGAGAGAGAGAGAACGAACAGGTGTGACCAAGAACCTGGTGATAATTGGAATGAAAACTTTGAGATGCCTCCATTATCTCTCCCCTCTATCATTCCTCCCCCCATCCTCCTCCTTTTCTCTCTTCTCCCCCTTCCTTTCATCTCCCCTTTTCTCCTCTGTCTCCTATTCATTCCCCTCTCTCCTTTCTTCCTCATTCTCCTTTCCTCATATCTTCCTTTTTTCTCTATATCCCTTCCTCCTCCTTTTTTACTCTCCTTTCCTCTCCTTTTCTACTCTTCTACTGCTTTTTCCCTTTATTCCTTCCTCCTTTTCCTTTTCTCTTTTGTCCATTTTTCTTCCTTCTTTCATTTCATTCTTTCCTCCTTAAATCCACCATCCTCTTCCTTCTCTCCCTCATTCTCTCTTCCTCCAACCTCCTCCTCCTCTTCTTCTTCCAACTCCTCCTCCTTCTCCTCTTCCTCCTTCTCCTCCATGACCTTCTTTCGCTCCTTCAACTTTCTTTTTTCCCTTCTCATTTCCAATTCCTTCCAATTAAAGCCTCTTTTCTTTTCTTACGCCCCTCTCTCTCTCTCTCTCTCTCTCTCTCTCTCTCTCTCTCTCTCTCTCTCTCTCTCTCTCTCTCTCTCTCTCTCTCTCTCTCTCTCTCTCTCTCTCTCTCTCTCTCTCTCTCTCTCTCTCTCTCTCTCTCTCTCTCTCTCTCTCTCTCTCTCTCTCTCTCTCTCTCTCTCTCTCTCTCTCTCTCTCTCTCTCTCTCTCTCTCTCTCTCTCTCTCTCTCTCTCTATATATATATATGTGAAACATAACATTCTACAAAAAAGGGCTCAAAACTACACTTTTTTGGTATAACTATTTTAAGAGCCTGTGTTTGGGACAAAATGAATTGTCGACTGTTGACACATACAAACATACAAATACAAAATACGAAAAAGAAAGAAACACATGTAAAAACAATTTGTAATAGTGTCAGTTTGTCACTTTATATTTATAGCACTAGCGCACTTGGGTATCCCTCACGCCACCTGTGAGCAGCCAGCTTCACCTGCTGCATGTTCATGTTCTCCACTTGGGGAGTGGCTGCCGTGAACATGTTCCACAGGCGTGTGGTCTTGCCTGTATATGTGCGCTGGTGCTGTCTGGAGTGTGATCGAAGCACCTCCACAAGCTGGTCACTGGAGAGTGCATTCCGGGTGAACCTCTTGGCAGCGCGTGGAGGAAGCCTCAAGCTGCTGAGGTGGGGAACCCCCTGCACCTGGGCTTTGTGGCACACCACCAGTGCTGAGACCTCACGGCAGTGTTCCAGCGACGTCACGGTGGCAGACTCCTCCAGGTGCTCGCTGGCCTCCACCAGACGCAGTGCTCGTCGCTGCACTGCGTCGAGCCTCTGCATGTGGGTGGCAGCACTCGACGTCCAGCACAGGGCACCGTACTCTAGATACGGTCGTATCTGTGCCTTGAAGAGAGTGAGGATGCCCCGTGGGTCGAGGGATCCCGCTACTCTTCGCAGGGCAGACTCGCAGGGAGGCCTGTCGGGCAACAGCTCGGACGTGGTGGTCGAAGCGCAGGCTTTGGTCCACAGACACTCCCTAGACCTTGATGTGGTCCTGGAGGGGCAGGCTCTTGCCTCCAAGACGCAGCTGGCCTGAGACTGCTCGAGAGGCGTCTGGGGACCGTGAGATGACCATGGCCTGCGTCTTCTTCGGGTCGAGGGTGACCTGCCACTCCTCTCCCCACTGATCCACCAAGCTGAGCTGCCTGTTGATCTCCTCGACGGCGCGCTGGCTGTCGGGGCGGCAGTAGGAGCGGGAGAGTGTGCAGTTATCGGCGTAGGCTGACACTGCCGATAGCTGCCGGAGGAGATCGTCGATATATATGTTCATATATATCGATGATCTCCGGCAGCTATGGGCAGTGTCAGCCTACACTCTCTCTCTCTCTCTCTCTCTCTCTCTCTCTCTCTCTCTCTCTCTCTCTCTCTCTCTCTCTCTCTCTCTCTTCAAATGTCAGTCCATGTATTCATCTGTTCTGTTCGTCTAGACAGATAGATAGATAGATTGATAGATAGATAGATAGATAGTTAGTTAGTTAGTCTTGTCTCCCCTCCGCATCACGTCATGATAACAGCCACACAGCACTCTCCTCCCCTTCTCTCTTCTGTCTTTTAAATATAATACACAACAGCTAGGCTTCGGCATAGATTATTCACAACACTTTACTGAAGA
Organism: Eriocheir sinensis; assembly: GCF_024679095.1. Classification (NCBI taxonomy): domain Eukaryota; kingdom Metazoa; phylum Arthropoda; class Malacostraca; order Decapoda; family Varunidae; genus Eriocheir; species Eriocheir sinensis. Next base: position 5,453,346 of record NC_066550.1, on the reverse strand, counting down.
TGACAAAATAACTACAGTCCTGCTTTCTTTCATGGCAGACGATTTATAGTGTGGCGTAAAGCTAGTCACTGGATTGAGAGGCTGAGGACCTGTACTGTGAATCCCCTCGTAGTCGTCTCTTTTCCAACGTGAAGAGAGTGAGTCGCTTGAGTCGCTCTCCATACGGCCGTGACTCCAGTGACCGTATCATTTTTGTATCGCCTCGCTGCACTCCCTCATGTGACTCGATGATCTTCCTGGAATTAGAGCCAAAACTTCACTGTATATTCAGGTGAGTCACACCCACGAGTTACAGAAGATATTATCCTTCCGTATCTCTCATTCAAAGTGCCTCGCTAGGAACTGGAGCACGGTGTTAGCTTTTGCAGGCAGAATGAGGGAGCTTTGGACGTCCTGAGTCATGGCTGCTAACGACCCTAAGATCCAATTCCTCGTGCACCGAACCCTGATTGTGTGACTTAACATTTGCAAAGATTGAAGTACTGACGGAATGGAGGAGGAGGAGGAGGAAGAGGAGGAGGAGGAGGAGGAAGAAGGAAGAGGAAGAGGAAAGATGAGAGAGAGAGAGAGAGAGAGAGTTGGATAATTTACTTCTAAGAAAACGATTGAAGACTACAGAAAAATGGAAAAAAACTCGAAAAGACAAAGAGAGACAAAAATGCTTGAATGGAATGAAAAGAAATGAGAAGAAAAAGAAGGAACGTATGAAAAGATGTCTGCAGGAGGAGGAGGAGGAGGAGGAGGAGGAGGAGGAGGAAGATATTTAATTGCCCTGAGAAGCTCTTAGTGTAAATAATAAAACACACAAAAGATATAGAAAAAAAACCTTCATGTAGTAAGAAAAAAATCATCTGCAAACTTAAACAAAAAAGGCAAATAAAAAGAGAAAGAAAACACGAGTCAGAGTTTCTTAAGAGAAGTGATAAAGAAAAGGAAAGGAAAAAAAAGGAAATAAAGAATGAGAGGAAAATAACAGGTGTACCAAGGTGTGTGTGTGTGTGTGTGTGTGTGTGTGTGTGTGTGTGTGTGTGTGTGAATGTGTGTGTGTGTGTGTGTGTGTGTGTGTGTGCGTGTGTGTGTGTGTGTGTGCAGGTAAACAGGTGTGCCAGGCAGGTATGAAAAGCTGGTCAAAGGAGAAGTAATAAAAGAAGAAAAAATATAATAGAGTAGAAGTTTGTGTTTGTTTCAAGTGCAAATGATGGGAAGAAAAATAAAAGAATATAGAAGGGAAGGAAGAAAGGAAGGAAGAAAGGAAGGAAGGAAGGAAAGAAGGCTGGTAAACAAAAATAAAAAGTGATGGAAAGAAAAAGAAAAGCAGAACGAAGACAAGAACATTAACAAGAAAAATAACAATAACAAGAAGAAAAGGAAAAATATGTAATGGAATACATGTTGTTTTTATTTATTTGTGTGCAGATGATGCAGATAAATGCAGAGGAGAAGAAGAAGAGAAAAAGAAAAGAAGAAGAAGAAGAAGAAGGAGAAAATGAAAAAGAAGAAAGAAAGAAAGCGAAGGCAGCATTTAATAATCGTCAACATTAATGAAGTCTTAGTAACCTTGAAATGCATTGGATACAAGAAATGTAAAGAGGAAGTAACATTAACCACCAGCACCATCATCAACAACAACAACAAGAAAGACAAAAACAACAATGAGATAAAACATCTAGGATAAATAATAACAACAGAACAATGGAAATGAATATAGTGAATGATCTTTAGTCGTGAATATACGGTGATAAAAGATACGAGAACAGAACCAGTACAAAGGTCGCCTGCAACACACGCCGCAGAGAAGGGCGCGTGCCATGGTTACGGGTTGTGTGACGGATTACTTGTGACGATAACCGTGTGACGTAAAGGGGATGGCCTCATGCTGTGGGAGAGAGAGAGAGATTATATTTATATTCATATATATATATATATATATATATATATATATATATATATATATATATATATATATATATATATATATATATATATATATATATATATATATATATATATATATATATATATATATATATATATATATATATATATATATATATATATATATATATATATATATATATATATATATATATATATATATATATATATATATATATATATATATATATATATATATATATATATATATATCGTCTAAAACTCCTGGACGCTGCTGACATCACGCTGTACGGCCGCCTCCCCTGACAGTAGTCAGGTCGCAGGAGGAGCCTTGAGAAATGGTCTCAAGAGGAGCCTCCAGAAACAGCCAATCCAGGAGCCAGATCGTATGAGGATCCAAGTCTCACAAGAACCGGACGATATCTTTTGCGGCCTTCAATAACACCGTACCGAGAACCCGAACTGTTTAATAGCACGACTCTTATACCAGGCACATCTCCGCGGCCTTCATAAGCAATTGTATGAAGCCCTCAAGTGTTCAAGAAGACGAATCTTATATGAACCCAACGTACCTTCTCTGCAGCCTTTAGAAGTAAACGTATGAAACCTCTGAAGTGTGGAGAATGTGAACCACACAGGAAACCGAGGTATCTTCTTCCTGGCCTTCAGAAGTACACATTAAACCCCGAAGCGTTTGAAGGATACAGATCAAATATGAACCTGATATGCATTCTTTGTGGCCTTAAGAAGTAAACATATCAAGTCCCTAAAGTGTTGAAGAATACGGACAGACGTAACTTCTCTCCGGCGTTATGAAGTAATGTTATGAATTTATAGAACTGTTTAAAAGGATACAAGTCTAATATGAACCTGATGTACCTTTTTTGTGGCTTCAAGAAGTAAACATATTAAGTCCCAGAAGTGTTGACGAATACGGACAGACGTACTATCTCTCTGACGTTAATTAATATTATGAAGTTCCAGAAGCGTTTAAAGGATACAAGTCTAATATGAACCTGATGTAACTCCTTTGTGGCCTTAAGAAGTAAACATACCAAGCCCCAGAAGTGTTGAAGAGTACGGATTTCCTATCAACCAGACGTACGTTCTACCTCCGTTGTTATGAAGCAATATTATTAAGTTCCTGAAGAGTTTAAAAGGATACAAGTCTAATATGAACCTGATGTACCTTCTTTGTGGCCTTAAGAAGTAAACATAGCAAGTCCCTGAAGTGTTTAAGGGACACTTTCTTGAACATTTCGGCATAGCACAAATACCCGACAAAGGCCTTCGTAGGAGTCGCGAGCATTGCCATGGAGGGGTAGTTTTATGACCCTGGTGGTAGTCCGACACAGCTTCTGTACCATGAACGAAAAAAATCACTCATGGAAACTAAATCAATCTCTCTTTTTGGCTTTTGGAATTAGTGAAAAGTGAAAGCGTTCAAGAATACCAACCGATTTTTTTTTTTTTTTTTTTTTACAGTAAAGGAAGAAGATCAAGGGAAAAAAAAAATAATAACAAAATAGGGAATATTAATACAAATTTTAATAATAACCCCACGTTGCTTTTCTGTGGCCTTCAAGTAATGATGTCAATAGCTCGGGGTGACTGAGGGTACGAGTCGCCAGGGGAGGGGAAGGTGATCGCAGAGGCGTCGCCGGGGAAGGGATGCAGAGGAGGCGTGGGTGTGCGTGGGCCGGGAAACAACACATAACAAGCGAGCGAGCGAGTCCTGAGGCAACACTGGATATTATGTTGTGAGTGAGTGAGTGAGTGTGCGTGAGAGGTAAATAATGGTGTTGAAATGTGTGTGTGTGTGTGTGTGTGTGTGTGTGTGTGTGTGTGTGTGTGTGTGTGTGTGTGTGTGTGTGTGTGTGTGTGTGTGTGTGTGTGTGTGTGTGTGTGTGTGTGTGTGTGTGTGTGTGTGTGTGTGTGTGTGTGTGTGTGTGTGTGTGTGTGTGTGTGTGTGTGTGTGTGTGTGTGTGTGTGTGTGTGTGTGTGTGTGTGTGTGTGTGTGTGTGTGTGTGTGTGTGTGTGTGTCTGTGTGTGTGTGTGTGTGTGTTTGTGTGTCGGATGAAAATTCTATAGTGTTAACGTGTACGATGTTACTAGAACACGTCAAAGGCAACACCGGTGAAGGATATTGGTACATAGGACTCCCCTGGGAACAAAACAGATCCTTGATGCGTACTGAAGCGAAGGATAACATGGGAATCCTAACAGGTAGAAGGATCTCAGCGGTAAGCAACTTGTGTGTAGGAAACCTTAGAGTAGGAGATAAGGAGAATGCTACTGAGGCAACAGGCAAAGGATACAATACCCGTAGGACCTTTGCTGTGAACAGGACTAGATAAAACATGGAAATCTAATCAGGGAGAAGGATCTGTGAGGTAATTATCTTGTGTGAAGGAGCCCGTATAGACCACTAGGGCAACACTGATGAAGGATATAATAGGCGTAGGACTCTTGGGGTCAACAGGACTAAACAAAACATTGAAATCTAGTCAGTGAGAAGGATGTCAGGTAATATCTTATGTGTAGGAACCTGTATAGACCACGAAGGCAACACTGGTGAAGGATATAATAGGCGTAGGACTCTTGGGGTGAACAGGACTAAACAAAACATGGAAATCTAATCAGGGAGAAGGATGTCAGGTAATTATATTGTGTGTAGGAACCCGTATCGACCACTAGGGCAACACTGGCGAAGGATATGATACGCGTAGGACTCTTGGGGTCAACAGGACTAAACAAAACATTGAAATCTAATCAGCGTAAACAACTTGTGTATAGGAGCCCGTATAGACCGCTACAAAGGGCGTCCGTAAGGGGGTTGGGGTGGGGAGCGACGGAAGGGAAGTTGCCCCCCCTTTGGAAATGTTGTATTCTCGTTCACACACCTCGTTCACGCTCTCGTTTGCAAGTTTTACCAGAATTCACACTTTAAAAAGCCCCAGGAGGACACCGGTGCAGGTATTGGGAGACTACGTGTGCCGTTACGTTGTGGTCGGAGAGAAAATATGAAATGTGATGCATTTATGTACAGGACCTAAAAAACACACAGGCATTGTACCCCTCTTGAAAACAACAACACTAGACAACCTGGCAACGCAACTGAACATATCACGCGTAGGCATCGACCTCGATGTGTCCTGGACGAGAGAATACTTGGAAATCTCATCAAATAGAGGTATCAGTGCGGTAAACAAATTGTGTAAAGGAAGCCGTACAGACCACAAGAGCAACACAGGTGGATGCTACATACCTTGAAGTCGTCCTTTGTATGTGAATTGGGCGAGAAAAATACCTGGAAATCTCAACAGGTAGAAGGAGCAGTGAGGTAAACATTTTTCGTCTAATTATGAAGCCGTTTAGTCCGCCAAGGCAACACAGGTAGATGCAACACTTTTAGAACTCAGCCTTGATATGTGAATTGGACGAGAGAAAACCTGGAAATTTCAGCAGGTAGGAGCGTGTCAGATATTTAACTTACGGTATGTTTAGGAATCCATATACACCATTAGAACAACACTCTGATTATTATAACGCGCCTAAAATTCAGCGTGTATTGGACGAGAAAAAAATACCTGTAAATTTCAACAGGTGGAAGTGTGTCAGGTGATTAAATTAGAAGTCATATTAACCACTAAAGCTTCATGTCGGACTAAGGGCCATATTCTTCAACTTATCAGCGTCAAAGTGCACACCTGTCACACAAGGCTTTCGAAGGCGTTTGGGGCATTGCCAAAGGTAGTTTCATGACCCTTCCTCTGTACTGCGAACCTCAAGCACCACCCATTAAAACCCGACTGACTTCCTTTTTGGCCTTTGGAACAGCTGACGTGAGGGTGGAAGCATCTGGGAATGACCTGAGCCTTAATGTGTAGTGGCCTGTAGCAACACTTAATAATGTGACACGTATGGGACTCAACTCTATATAGGACGATAAAGGTAAAGGTGAAGGCTGTGGTCATACGCTGTAGCTGGGCGTGGAAAGCGAGAGAATGCCTAGAAATGTTAAGAGGTAGAAGCTTCAGCGCCGTAAACAACCTCTGTATAAGAAGCCCCGGCGAGGAGTGACGTAATAATAACATAACTCAGCCCTCCTTTGTCCGGCCGTCAGGGAGAGGAAGGGACTGGCCACAACAGGACAGGACATTATACAAAGGTCCCAGGTTGGTATCACTAGACTCTTCCGCCTCACTCACATCAGCTATTTCCAAAGGCCAAAAAGATCAATCTGGTTCTAATGAGTGTTGTTTTAGGTTCATGGTACAGAAGAAGGGTCAGTCTATCACCAGAAGTTCTCAGAAGCTTTCGTCTCTCGTATCACCTATTTCCAGAGGCCAAAAAGGAGATTCATCGGGTTCTAATGAGTGTTTTTTTAGGTTCATGGTACAGAGGAAGGATCAAACTACCACCAGGGTCATGAAACTACTCTTGGAAATGCTCACAATTCCTACGAAAACCGTGTCAGTATGTATGTTTGGGCTCCTAAATGTTTAAGAAAATGTCCCTTAAATCAACGTTGCCAGATTGTCGTACTCAGCCGCTTATATTTCCCGAGTTCATACCCCAAAACTGTCTTCTGGGCCCCAATAACATAAGAACATAAGAACATAAGAACGTAAGGAGTCTGCAAGAGGCCGGTTGGCCTATACAAGGCAGCTCCTGTACACTCAACCCCACCTTACCTCACCATCCATGGCTTTATCTAACCTCTTCTTGAATGTATCTATGGTATTGGCACCCACAACATGGCTCCCAAGCCTGTTCCATTCATCTACCACTCTGTTGGTGAACCAATTCTTGCCTACGTCTTTGTTGAATCTGAATTTGTCTAACTTGAAACCATTGCTTCGCGTCCTACCTGGTTCTTTTACTATCAAAATCTTATTGACATCCCCTTTATTAAAGCCCTTCATCCATTTATAGACTTCGATCAAGTCTCCTCGCAACCTTCGCCTTTCTAGAGAGTGAGAGGAAAAATTAAACAACCGAGAATGAAGATAAGTATGATTTCACACAGACACGTGAAAATACAGTTAATTCACCTTCGTTCTAATTTTCATTCTGTGGAACACCATCTCTCCTCCTCTAAACCTCACCTTCTCTTCCTCACCGAAACACAGGTTTCTGAGGCTACTGACAGCAACCTCTACTCTGTTCCCTCCTACTATCTCTATCCTAAATTTCAATCCAGAGCTGGATGTTGCGCCTACGTGCGCAACGACATCACTTGCTCTCGTGCCCACGACCTTGACTCTTCAGAATTTTCTACCATCTGGCTAAGACTTCATTGTCATTCTATTACTAAATACATCTGTGCTGTTTATCTCTCACCTAACTCTACTAACTATGTAAAATTCTTTGACTTCTTGAACTCTAAAGTGGAGCACATCTTGACTCCCTCTCTTCGCTGAAATCTCTATCTTAGGAGATTTCAATGTTCACAAGCTTTGGCTTTCATGCTCTTTCACTGACCAGCCTGGTGAACAAGCCTACAACTTTGTTCTCCTCAATGATCTAGAGCAGCTGGTTCAGCACCCTACACGTATTCCCGACCGTCTTGGAGACAAGCCCAACATTCTAGACATCTTCCTTACCTCTAATCCTTCTGCTTACTCTGTCAAACTGTTCTCTCCGTTGGGCTCCTCCGATCATAACCTTATTTCTGTATCCTGTCCTATCGCTCCTGGACATCTTCTGGACCCACCGAAGAGACGATGCTTCTGGCATTTTGCTTCAGCTCGGTGGGACGACCTGAGGATATACTTTTCCGATTTCCCGTGGAATGATTACTGCTTCCAGGAGAGAGACCCCTCTGTGTGTGCCCAGCGCATCACATAGGTGATTGTCTCTGGAATGGAGGCATACATTCCTCGTTCTTTCTCTACTCCTCATGCTAAAAAGCCTTGGTTTAATCATGCTTGTTCTCGTGCTATTAAAGATAGAGAGGCAGCTCACAAAAGGTTCTAGAACCTTCGAACACCCGCTAACTTTGACCTTTACATTTCAGCCCGGACTCGCGCCAAATCTATTCTCAGACTTACCAAAACTTCTTTTATCAATAGAAAATGTCAACATCTTGCTTCTTCTAATTCTTCCCGTGACTTCTGGCATCTAGACAAAAATATCTCCTCCAATTTCACTTCTTCCTCTTTCCCTCCTCTCCTTAACCCTGACGGCAGCACTGCCGTCTCATCTGTCTCTAAGGCTGAACTCTTCTCTCAAACTTTCTGTAGGAACTCCACCCTGGACGATTCTGGGCATATTCCTCCTACTCATCCCCCCTCTGACTCCTTTATGCCTGTTATTAAAATTCTTCCAAATGATGTTTTCTATGCCCTCTCTGGCCTCAACTCTCAGAAGGCTTATGGACCTGATGGAGTGCCTCCTATTGTCCTTAAAAACTGTGCTTCCGTGCTGACACCCTGCCTGGTCAAACTCTTTCGTCTCTGCCTATCAACATCTACCTTTCCTTCCTGCTGGAAGTATGCCTTTGTACAGCCTGTGCCTAAGAAGGTGATCGTTCCAATCCTCAAACTACCGCCCTATAGCTTTACTCTCCTGTCTATCTAAAGCTTTGAATCAATCCATAACCAGAAGATTCAAAAGCACCTTTCCACTTCTGACCTTCTATCTGATCGCCAGTATGGGTTCTGCAAGGGGCGTTCTACTGGTGATCTCCTAGCCTTCTTAACTGACTCTTGGTCATCCTCTTAGCCGTTTCGGTGAAACCTTTGCTATTGCGCTGGACATATCAAAAGCTTTTGATAGGGTCTGGCACAAATCTTTGCTTTCCAAACTACCCTCCTACGGTTTCTATCCTTCTCTCTGTACCTTTATCTCCAGTTTCCTTTCTGACCGTTCTATTTCTGCTGTGGTGGACGGTCACTGTTCTTCCCCTAAACCTATTAACAGTGGTGTCCCACAGGGTTCTGTCCTATCTTCCACTCTCTTTCTGTTGTTCATTGATGATTTTCTTTCCAAAACGAACTGTCCTATCCATTCCTACGCCGATGACTCCACTCTGCATTACTCAACTTCTTTTAATAGAAGACCCACCCTACAGGAGGTTAACGATTCAAGGCTGGAGGCATCAGAACGCTTAGCCTCAGACCTTACTATTATTTCCGATTGGGGCAAGAGGAACCTGGTGTCCTTCAACGCCTCAAAAACACAGTTTCTCCACCTATCCACTCGACACAATCTTCCAAACAACTATCCCCTATTCTTTGACAACACCCAGCTATCACCTTCTTCAACACTAAACATCCTTGGTCTATCCTTAACTCAAAATCTCAACTGGAAACTTCATATCTCTTCTCTTACTAAGTCAGCTTCCTCGAGGCTTGGCGTTCTGTACCGTCTCCGCCAATTCTTCTCCCCCGCACAATTGCTATCCATTTACGGGGGCTTTGTCCGCCCGCGTATGGAGTATGCATCTCATGTGGGGGCTCCACTCACAGCTCTCCTTGACAGAGTGGAGTCAAAGGCATCTCGTCTCATCAACTTTCCTCCTCATACTGACAGTCTTCTACCTCTCAAATTCCGCCGCCATGTTGCCTCTCTTTCTATCTTCTATCGATATTTTCATGCTAACTGCTCTTCTGAACTTGCTAACTGCATGCTTACCCCCCTCCCATCCCTGCTGCACACGTCTTTCTACTCATGCTCATCCCTATACTGTCCAAACCCCTTATGAAAGAGTCAACCAGCATCTTCACTCTCTCATCCCTCACGCTGGTAAACTCTGGAACAATTTTCATTCATTTGTATTTCCTCCTGCCTACGACTTAAACTCTTTCAAGAGGAGGGTATCAGGACACCTCTCCTCCCGAAATTTACCTCCCTTTTTGGACACTCCTTTGATCTCTATTCAGGAGCAGTGAGTAGCTTGTTCTTTTTTATATTTTTCTTTACGCCCTTGAACTGTCTCTTTAGCAGTAAAAAAAAAAAAAAAAAGCTATTGTTGCAAGCGGTGTAGTGAAGGATAACCAGGAGGGCTTCAAAATCACCTTCACCTCTTAGAAATATGCCACTCGTCCCCTCAAAGACCTCGAGCTATTGATAGGATTATTAACGGCCACAGAGATGCTACGTTGGGTTTCTGCAAGGCAGGACACTTCGGTCGATATTCTTGAACGCTTTCCCTTCCCATAAAAAAATTCAAAAGGCCACTCGTACCCTCAAAGACCTCGAGCTATTGATATGATTACTAAGTGCTACAGAGAAGCTACGTTGGGTTCTTGCAAGGTTCGTATCCTCCAACATTTCGGTCGATATTCTTGAAGGATTTTGCTTCCCATAAAGAATTTCAAAAGGCCACTCGTCCCCTCAAAGACCTCGAGCTATTGATATGATTAACAAAGGCACACATAGAGAAGCTACGTTGGGTTAATTCTTGTTAGGTTCGTATCCTCAAACACTTCGGTCGATATTCTTGAACGCTTTCGCTTTCCATAACGAATTCCAAAAGCCGAGAAGGAGAATAATTTGGTTATCATGAGTGTTTATTTTCCATGGTACAAAAGCTTTGTCAAATTACCTTAACCGGAAATTAAAATCTCTTCTGCTCTCTCGCTCAGTCAGGTTCTGCATGTGTTTTATGTTCACGGTACGGAAGAAGGGCCAACCTACCACCAGAGTCATTAAGCTACCTGAAGCCCCACAACTCCAGGAAATAGGTGAGCTGGGGCGCCGAAGTGCTTAAGTATATGGAGTGGTGTTTGAAAATTAAGAAGTGGATTCGCGTGGATGGTGACGGAAGGGAGGCGTTGAACGATATCCTGACCTTTCTGTGGCTGGGTTGAAGAGGAACAGGCGGGCCACGGGCATGAAGGCTTGGCTACTGGGGTGGTGTGTGTACTGGGGGACAGGGGTGTAGGGGGAGAGGGAGGGAGGAGGGTTGTGTGTGTAGGGGCAGGGTTAGGGAAGGGGGATTATGCGTGCGGGGTAAGGATGAGAAGGGGGAGTGTGTGTGTGTGTGTGTGTGTGTGTGTGTGTGTGTGTGTGTGTGTGTTAGGAGGTGGGAAGAAAGAGTGTGTATGTGGGAGGAAAAGAGGAGAAGGAGAAGGAGGAGGAGAAGGAGGAGGAGGAGGAGGAGGAGGAGGAAGAGGAGGAGGAGGAGGAGGAAGAGGAAGAGGAAGAGGAGGAGGAGGAGGAGGAGGAGGAGGAGTGCATGAATAAAAAGAAAAGTGTAAGCGATCAGGAGCATGTATCGTGTAATAGGAAGAAGTGGAAAGACGACGATGAGGAATAAGAGGACGAAAAAGAGGAGGAGGAGGAGGAGAAGGTGGAGGAATAAAAGACGACATAACCATGAGTGACGTCAATAGGAAGGAAACGTGTAGGAATAGGAGGAGGAGGAGGAGGAGGAGGAGGAAACATGGAAACGGACGAGCAGGCAGCAAAAAGTCTGTTGGTTCATTACGAGGCTGCCCGCTTTAGTGATTCAATGAGTGAGTCAGCCGCTGGAGTGACCCGCGGAAAAGACTGAAGCACTATTGGACGTACGCGCGGGTGTGTTCAATCCGCCCCTGACAGCAAAGTGACGGTCAGTGCAGTGCTTAAAGGAGTCGATCGTTTCCGCACTTAACTACTGGTGCAGGATGATTGTTCCAGCGGCGGATGGCTAGTCGAGAAATAACTCCTTCCGGTGTCTGTGCTGCATCGCTTCGTTTGAATTCTTTGACCGATGTTTCTGATCCTCGAGTTGGTCTGGAGTGGAAGAAGCTTGCAGTGATCGACATTACGGAAGTTACTAAGTGGTATTTGAAGAGGAGGAGGAGCAGGAGGAGGAGGAGGAGGAGGAAGAATAAAGAGGCATAACAAACCGAAACTAAATAGCTCTTCCTCGGCTTCTCTTCCTCTTCCGTTCTTCCCCTTCTCTCCTCCTCCTCCTCCTCCTCCTCTTTCTCCTCCTCCTCCTCCTCCTCCTCCTCCTCGATACAGCCAATAAAGAAACAACCAATCACTCTTCTCTTAATCCTACCGTTGTCCTCTCCTTCCGTCCTTCCTTCCTTTCCTTCTTCCTCTCTTCCTCTCTCACTTTTACCTGCCTCTCCTCCTCCTCATCCTCCTCAACGCAAAGAAAACGGAGGAGGGTGAATGAAGAAAGGAGAGGAGGAGAAGGAGGAGGAGGAGGAGGTAAAAGGCTCAGGAGTGTCATAAGGTCGGGATGATCAATGTATTTTTAGGGAAACTGACGCTTATGGCAGATTTAGGCAGGCAGTGTGTGTGTGTGTGTGTGTGTGTGTGTGTGTGTGTGTGTGTAGATTGAGTTTGAAGCTGCAGGAAGAAAGAATATGAGAGAGAGAGAGAGAGAGCATCGTTATTGTTTTCCATGATAATATCGATGGTGAGAAAAATGATGATGACGATGATGATGGAAGCAAGCAAGAGAGAGAGAGAGAGAGAGAGAGAGAGAGAGAGAGAGAGAGAGAGAGAGTGTTCACCTCCTGCCTCACTTCTGCCTGGCTCACGGTACGGACAGGCCACACACCGCTTTCGCTCACCCACACCCACTCACACTCTCCCTCCCTCCCTCTTTCCCTCCAGCCGCTCTCCTCCTCCCCCTCCTCCTCCTCCTCCTGTTCCTCATATCGCCGCCTCTATCGTCGCTGTATTGTCGTTTTTTGTGCTTGTGTTGTGTTATGTTTCGTGTAATGCTGTGACGCGTTCAAGTGCTTATTTGCGGTGAGTTACTACTACTACTACTACTTCTACCTCTACTACTAACCACTACTTCTACCAACGACTTCTGCTGCTAACTACTATTTCCATACACTTCAGGTTTGTGTAAATATTGGTTACTTTCTGTTGCTGCCGATATCTCCGCTAGGCTCTCCGGAGGGTGTCTTGGATGGCCCTGTCCGTTAGTGCCGCGGGTGTATTGTGTTTATAGTGGGTGCCGTGAGGTGGCTCTTGCTTGGCCCGTGCTGCCCCCCGGTGGTCCGCTTGAAGGAAGATGTTGAGGTTCAGGGTTGATTGAAGAAGATCGGCCACCGTCTCCTTGTGCTGTAGAGCGTGAATAAGGAAGAGAAGGAACAGAGATAAGGATAAGAAAAAGGGGAAGAAGGAATGGAAGTGAAGCGTGAGGATTAGGAAATAGGAAAGGTACAATGTGGATAAAAGGGAATAAGAAGGAAAAGATGAGGAGTAAGGATAAGAAGATGGGAGAAGAAAGAAAAGAGATAAGAAGTAAGGATTAGAATGTGTGATCTATATTTCCGTTTCGTTTGGTAAATCAATTTTTTTCGTATTTTTTTAAGAGGTTTTATTTTTCTTATTTTGTTTGTTAATATTTTGGTTTTACAGTCAGTCTTTGTTGTGTGTTCCTTTTCTCCCTCTCTGCTTTCACCCTAAATTTTTCTGCTCTCGCTTCCTTTTTTCCAGGTTAGCCCATGCATCAAAAATAAGTGGTTGCTTTTTAGGTTATTTTATTGTGCAGCATTTCTGGTTCTTGTCCCTCTTTCTCCCCTGCTTCTGACGCTCAAACTTACTTTTATAACATTTCTTTCATTAGTTTGCTTACACGTCAAAAATGATTCCCCTTTCCCTTCCTCTATTCCTTTTTAATCTCCGTTCCTTCTTCCCTTTTATTCACATCCTCGTCTCTCTCCCCTATTCTTCTCCTTTATCAACATTTCACCTTTCTCATCCATTCCTTTCTCCTTATGTGTCCCTTCCTCTTCCTTGTTGACATTATGCCTCTCCCATCTTTATTCCTTGCTTCTCATCTCTATTCTTTCTCTCCTTATTTCCATCTTCTATTCCTTACTTTTCATCTCTTTTTCCTTCTTCCCCATTTTCTTTACCGTACTCCTAATTTGATCATTCTTCCCTTTTATCCACAATGTACCTTTTCCATTTTCTTATCCTTACCCATTTCTCTCCCTTCTTCCCCCTTATTCACAGTGTATCCTTCCCATCTTCTATTCCTTACCGCCCATCTCCTCTATCTTCTTCCCCCTTTCTCACTTGTACCTTTCCCATCTATTTCTTATGCCTTACACCTGGTCCTTCTTTTTTTCCTTATATTTTACCTTTGTCATCATCGAATCCTTATTTCTTATCTCTTTTCTTTCTTCTCCCATCTCCTTTTTCTTCACAACTGTTTCCTCACTTTTATTATCTCCTTTTATTTCCCTTTACTCCTTATTCCTCACTTCTTCCTTCTTCTTTCCCTTCATCCACATTGTACTTTTCCCATTTACTATTCCTTACTCATCCTTGCTCTTTCGTCATCCCCTATTCTCATCATACCTTTCTCATCCCCTATTCGTTATTCCTCACATTTGTTCCTTCTTATTTTTCTTTATTTATATTGTACCTTTCTCATCATTCTTATCTCTTCTTTCTTCTCCCATCTTCTTATCCTTACTCCTCATCTCTTTCTCCTTCTTCCCTTTTATCCACAATGTACCTTTCCCATCTTCTAATCCTCACTCCTCTTTTCCCTTCCTTCTTCTCCATCTTCTTATCCTTATCACTCATCTCTGTTTCTCCTACATTCTTCTTCACAATCTAAATTTCCCATCCTCTATTCTTTCCTTCTTTTTTTCTTCTTCTTTGTGGCTATTTTCCCTCCTCTAAATTTTTACTTCCTCCTCCTCCTCTTCCTCTTTCCTTCGTGTTCCTCCTTTTCTAAAATCTTCCTCACCCTAGCTCCACCTTCATCCCGTCCACACTACACCCCAGTCCGTACCCAACACTGCACCACAATACTTTTAAACCCTGTACCGTTTTCTCTCTCTCACACCCACACACCACCGTTTCCCAAGACTCCTGTGCTGCACCGTCTCGTGTAGTGATAATCTGTCGTGTCTAAAGTGTTACGAGTGTGTCTTTCCACGCTGCGCCATACCTGAACGCTACCTGTGTCACTTTACCTGTACCGATGGGAAAAGCTGAAAGGCATGAACGGCAGAAAAACAAACAAAAGCCCAGTAAACAGTCAAGAATAATAGACCAGAACAGAGATCAAAATATGCTGTACCTACCGTGTTTTTTTTTCTGTGGTGTATCACGAGTTTTGTTTCAGTGTCGAGGTGAAAGTGTACCATCTGCACCGTATGGTTCAATCTACAGTGCACCATTTATTGAAGTACCACCGCAAAGCTCGATAATATAGTGTGTGTGTGTGTGTGTGTGTGTGTGTGTGTGCAGAAAATTCCACGCAAGAAAATTCCACCCAAGAAAGTTTCCACCCACAAATGATAAATAGTAACAATGCATACAACAAGTTTAAAAAGCTTTAATTTTATTGCTTTACTTTTCAGACAACCAAAATGTTCCCAGGGTTAAAAACAGGTTAAAAACGAGGTATGAAAATTAAGGCAGACATAAACTACTTTTTCATTGTACTTTATTTAAAGCTTAGTTTAATGAAGGTTATGTGCAACGCCTTTCAGAAACTCCATGATGTCTCCACGATAGTTTTCCACGAGGGTTTTCAGTCTTTTGTTTATAGTCTTGTATTTTCTTCGTTTTTGACTCATCTCCTCTTCGGACGTGCAATAATTTTGTTTGTGTGAGGGCTTCTTTTCGTAGTGCAGCACAAAGCTTCCACAAATTCGGGTGCATACTTGTTACAGACGCTCTTAGTGCACTGTGAAAACCTTCTACAGCATTATTAGTTCTAGGTTGATCATTCAGAGTACGCTCTCGTACGTTCCACACTTCAATAATTGAGAAAAGAGGTTCTACTCCTCTTCGTCGTTCGCCCCTTACCCGTTGAATACCGATGTAGGCGCCTTCAAAGTATGTAATGAATTCAGCGGGTATAACTTCATCATTAGACAGAAGCTCGAATGCATCAACCACGTCTCGAGCGGTAGACATGCCAAGCCATTAAAGCATGTTTTTAGGTTAAGACCAAAAGAAGGGTCATTGTTGTACTGCTCTTTTACCATTTTGAAATATCTTCCGCCAACGGGATTGACCAAAATGAAACAAACAACCAGAAACTACAGCACTGTGAAAAACCGTTGTGAAAGCAGTGTGTACAGCTGTCTCAAAATCCATGATGCACTGAACTGGTCGACTATTTGTACGTAAGTTAAAGATAGCCGGAAAAAGTCTTCGATAGGTAGCTTCTTGTTTATTAGGAAGCAAATCAAACACACGTAGGAGACATGAATCACAACCGAGAGAGCCCGGGTTCGATTCCTGGGCGGAGTGGAAAATTTTTAGGGGCTTTTCCGATACCCTACGCCCCTGTCCACCCAGCATTGAATGGGTACAAGGTATTAATTGGGGTTGTGTCCCGTCTCCTGGGATCTGTTCCCTTCTCCTATAATTCCTTCCCCTTCTGTCTCTCTCCAGCATATGACCACAGATGTTGCGCCGACTAAACGAAACTTTCCAACTTTCCAAAGGTTTGGTGCTGCTTTGAATGTTCCATCATAAGCCCATGAGTTACTTGTTGATAATTCATCCAAGCCAGAATCTGTTGCAAATATTAGTATTCGATGCACGTCATCAATGCCACTATCAAACGTCAAGAAACTGGAACCATCAGCAAGATATTTAAATGAATCAGGGATTTCATATCCAGTGCGACATGCTGGAAGTGCAGGATATCATAAAGCAATCCGTCGCCAGTTTTGATTAGTCCTAGAAGGCGTGTTAATATTTTGCAATTACGATCCAGCTGCTTCCTGAAGTGGTTG
>NC_066550.1:5416769-5431769 GCF_024679095.1 Eriocheir sinensis | reverse complement strand
CGTGCGGCGGCCAAGGAGGAGGAGCTGAAGAAGGGGGAGCAGGGGCTGCAGGCCGTGCTGGAGACGTTGCGCACCCTTACAACAGAGCAAGAAGCAGGCGCGGCGGTGAGTGAAGTGTTTCGTGTCACTAGCGAGGCAGAGCAGACGGTGAAGGAGTGCCGAGAAGGTGTTCCTGATGCCAGCACCGTCACCACCGCCAGGAAGGTGAACGCAGCATCTAGTGCAGCCCTGGAGGCTGTCCAGGCTGTCCTGGCCGCTCTGGAAACACTTACTACAGAGGAGCCCAGGCCCCAGTCAGACTCAGACTCCACCGTTATGGGCAGACTGCACCTCATCTGTACAGGGAGCTTGACGGCCGAGGACCTCCGCAGCCTGACGCAGCCCGCCAGGCGCCTGCTGGAGGCTGGCTGGGTGTTTGCTGTCCACCAGGTGGAAGGTCAGCGCCGACACGCAAGAATAAGCCTTGAAGCCGGCCAGCTGTGCCTCCACGCCCTGAAAGACCATCCCCGCCACTGGGCGCGGCAACCCTGCAGGTGAGCGAGGTTGTGCCCCTCCCCCTGCACGGTGTTCCTGGACCTGTCCTGGCTGGGCAGCGCGCGGCGGGTCAAAATCCGTCTGAGCTCCGACACCCCGCGGGGCAGAAAGTTCTTACTGTTGTGCACGGGGCAGCGCGGCCCCTCCTACGTTAAAACCAGGTTGTACGGGGTAGTGAAAAAGGCGGAGGAGGGAGAGTATGTAGGGGGCGGTGACTACTAGAGTAACGATGGTAAATGGGCATCCGTCCATCTGCCTGGCCTTTATAAGTGAGAGAACTCGATATCAGGCCGTGCGGGGGCTGTGTTTGGCCTGAGGTGGAGTGAGGCTACCCGGGGAGAATGTGGCCACTTTGGCATCTTAACCCAAGACCGTAAGGATGGTGGTGGGGGTCTTGTCTTTGGTGAGGTGGTGGACGGGCTGCACGTGGTGGCCGAGGCAGCGAAACACAGGAACATTACGAAGGTGACTGTGGAGGACTGTGGCGTGGTGTTGTGAGGGTAATGGCCACCACCACCACCACCACCACCACCACCTGGTCACCTGCTGCGGTCAACACCTGCACCACCGACCTGCTGTTTGCTTGTTCCCGTTGTTTCCGTGGTTCTTATTCTTTGTCTTCACACTCTGTGAGTTCAAGGCGACGTTCCTGTGTCGTGATGCGCGTCGTGTACGCAACACACAAGGCTCACTGTGTTGTTTCCTGTGCTCTGCTGCTAGAGAAAGTCTCTCTCTCTCTCTCTCTTTCTTTTCTTTATTTTGTTTTCCTGTTCTGTCTTTCACTCCTCTCCTTTCCTGTTATTTGATTTATTTCACCTTTTCCTTTTTGTTTTCCTCTCCTCTCCTATTCTTTGCTTTTCTTGGTATTTCATTTTTTCACTTTTTCTTTTCTTTTTTCGTATTTCGTTTCGTTTCGTTTTCACTTTCCTTCATTTGGATAATATTTACGAGTGGGTACTGGGTAGCCTCCTCTGGCGAAGGTAATACCTACAACATGGATTCCTTTTTGGTCCCTGAATGCAGTGCAGTAACAAGTGACCTCCAGAAAATAGAAAGGGGTCTAGGGGGGGCCAAGGGGGGAGAAGCCCCATCAGTATTATTCCATAATATGAAGTATTTTGTGTCCATACAACACACTGCCGTATTGTTTTTCCGTTGCAAATGGAAGGGGGGGGGGGGGGTCCCCGGTAGGTAGGTTACGTAAAGTCAGGTTTGGGTAGTTTAAATTCATTCGGCACTCAGTGTGGGCCGACGGAAATTTGACACGCGGGACAAGATATGGCGGCGGCTGTCCCTCCGGTGTTGCGAGAAATACCTCCTCGCAGAAATAAATCGCTCTGCTGTTCAATCCACATGTACAGTGGGGGAATACACAGCAGGAAAAACATGCATTTGTCCGGTTATGTTCTAGTTTGTCCACTTGTCATCTCTGTGAGCGGTGAGTGAAATATAGAAACAGTAAGCAAAATGAACCTCTGTGCGAGCTATTATGCGGCTGCGGCGGCGGGCGGCGGGTGCACAGCAAGTACTGAAAAGTCAATCATATAGTGATTTCCGGAGAAATATACTATCTCCACAATAAACAGCATAATATTTTGTCCAGAAATAAGCGGTCAGCATTTCGAAATTAGTAGGCTACCCTTTCGTGAATAATCTTCTTTCATTTTCTCTTATATTTTCCTCTTCTTTAAATACGTTTCCTCTCCTCTCTTTTCTATCTCCTCGCCTTTCTTCTCCTGTGCTCTTCGTTCTCTCTTATCTTTCTTCTTCTCTCCTCCTCTTCCTCTTCTTTTTTCTCTCCCACCTTCTTTCCATCCCTCTTTCCACCCTCCTCCTCCACCTCCTCTTTCTTTCCATTTCTCTCCTCTCCTCCACTTATCCCTCCTCACCTCACCTCTTCCCTCCACTTTTCTCATTTCCTCTGCCTTTCTTTCAAATGTTTGAGTCCGGAAACGTTGAATGGAAAGTGTTTCTGTTTAACGTTTTCGCGCCAATTCATCGCCGAAGTATTTTTAATGCATTGCTGTGTGTGTGTGTGTGTGTGTGTGTGTGTGTGTGTGTGTGTGTGTGTGTGAATTTTTTTGTTAGAGTTTGTTTGTACGGGAATGTGTTTGGGAACGAATGTTATTTTTATTTTATTTACTTATTTATTTTTTTATTCATTTATTCATTTATTTTAACCATTCCATATTTATTTTGTATTCTACTGTATTTGTTTCATTATATTTGGCGCTCATATTCATCTACTTATTCATGTTTATTGTATTTTGAGTATTTTAGTTATTCATGTATTTATTTATCCATTTATTTTGACATGTTTATTTTCTATTGTATTTATTTTATTGGTTTTATCTATTACATGTGTCTGTCTGCCATTTATTTATCTACTTATTCTTTCCTTCGTTCACTTATAGTTTTACATTGAACGGTTATATTTATTTTTATGTCTCCTGTTAATTCTTAGGGTATTATTTACTTATTCTTTCATTCATTCAGTTATTTTTTTAGTTTTACATTTGAACGGTTACGATTATTTCTTGTGTCCTGTTATTTTATTCATTCGTTGTGTATTTTATTATTACTTTTCTTTTATTGATTCATTTAGTCATTCATTTATTAGCAGTGTTTGTCTCGTGGTTTATTTCTATTGATTCATTTAGTCATTCATTTATTACAAGTGTTTGTCTTGTGGTTTATTTTTATTGACTCATTTAGTCATTCATTTATTAGCAGTGTTTGTCTCGTGGTTTATTTTTATTGATTCATTTAGTCATTCATTTATTACATGTGTTCGTCTCATGATTTATTTTTATTAATTCATTTAGTCAGTCATTTATTATAAGTGTTCGTCTCGTGGTTTCCCTTATTGTTTTATTTTGGGCGAATTTCTCCCTTCGTGAATGTGTCAATATTCATCCGTTTGTTCATTATTATGGAATTTTCAGCAAAGTGTTTCAAAGAGGGATTTTTTTTCCTATTTCATGATTTGGGTTCCTCTGTTATATTGCTTCCCCCTATTACGAGTTTTTTTTTGTGTGTGTGTTTTTCTTTACTGTTATTACTAGCCTTGTTTTATTAGCGGTTTTTTATTTTGTTCGTCCTGAGCTCCCTCCTACCCCGTGTCCGCATAGTGAGAGGGGCTGCGTGTGTTTGCCTCGTGGTGGGCGTTTGTAATGGTGAAAAAAAATAATAAAGTTTGTATTGATTATGAAACATGAAAAAAAAATGTACATGATTTAAAGGAAATATACATGTTATAAAATATAAATGTTTTTTTTTTAATTGTTTGCCAGCGAATGAGGATGAATTTTCTGATGCTTCTAAATGGGAGTAAAAAATGGAGTGTTTTGAGTGGAGAAGTAAGAGGAGGAGAGAGAGAGAGAGAGAGAGAGAGAGAGAGAGAGAGAGAGAGAGAGAGAGAGAGAGAGAGAGAGAGAGAGAGAGAGAGAGAGAGAGAGAGAGAGAGAGAGAGAGAGAGAGAGAGAGAGAGAGAGAGAGAGAGAGAGAGAGAGAGAGAGAGAGAGAGAGAGAGAGAGAGAGAGAGAGAGAGAGAGAGAGAGAGTTGTCATACATCACCTAGCCATGAGTATTGAGTGGATGGCGTTTCAAAATTTTCATAACAACAACAACAACAACAACAACAACAACAACAACAGTAATCTACACGCACCAACACTCAACTAAATTCCCTGACTCGCGCCATTAATTGAAATATAGTTTAATGCCCGCTTTTTTTTTTTTTTACCTCCCTAACTGGACAAAAAAAAAAAAAGCTCACAAAAACAGACCCCAAAATAGATGATGATGATGTTGCTTCATGAAATGTGTAATGACCGACGGACCGTTTTGTTGGCTGTCATTAGCGTCCATTATATATTAGTGAAGTAATTATATAGGTGTGTGTGTGTGTGTGTGTGTGTGTGTGTGTGTGTGTGTGTGTGTGTGTGTGTGTGTAAGTAAGTAAGTAAGTAAGTAATGTTTATTGCCATAATATACACACATTGATATATACATATATATATAATTATAATTCTGGCAACGAATCTAGCCTGTCAAGCCGAAGCTTCCCGACAGACTGTATATTTATTTCATTGCACTATTATTATCTTTCTAAAGGTTGCAGATAGCTCCCAACCTTAAAGCTAAATACAAATATACAATAAATAACAACATTAACTATAATACCAGATGAAGTTATAATAGTTATATCTAAAATGTTAACTATAATAACAACTACAACAGCATCAACAATAATAATAATAATAATAATAATAATAATAATAATAATAATAATAATAATAATAATAATAATAATAATAATAATAATAATAATAATAATAATAATAATAACAATAATAATAATAATAATAATAATAATAATAATAATAATAATAATAATAAAAATAATATGGACAATAGTACTATGCAATTCACTGATTAGATTTAATAATGTAAATTTGTGTTCATGTTTCAGGAATAAATTATAATTTTAACCGTGATTGTTTTGGATTGCAAATAAGTGTGTTTTTACTGACTTGTTAAATAGAGAGAAATTATTACTATTAAGGAGATTTTTTATTTCTACTGGCAAAGAATTCCAAACTTGAGGTCCTGAGCATAAAATACTATTTCTGAAAAGAACTGTCCTGAACTGTGGAGAGATAAGATTTATATTGTTCCTGCGTATTATGCAATGTATTAATAACTTGAAAAGGATGAGTTCCATGCATCAGTGCGAGGTTTTTATAAATAAATAATAGTAGAAAATAGCAATGAATGTTTTTAAAATTAAGAAATCTATGTGGAAAATACGTTATGTGGAATCAAACTTGTTCATGTAAAACATACATCTAAATATCTTATTTTGAGAAACCTGAAGATTTTAAGAAAGGAAGGCCACGTACACGCCCACACAGATACACAATAAATGAGATGCGGGTAACAAAGTGTATAATAAATACTGATAAGTGCTTCTTGTGTAAGGCTATTTCTTATTCGATACAGTATGCCACATATCCTAGATAGTTTATTTGCAACAGAATTAATTTGGTATTTCCAATTGATATTTTGATCTATGAAAACGCCCAAAACTTAGTATAAGAAACTCGTTCAAGTACTTTTCCTTCAAGTGTTATAGGTGGCATGTTAGTAGTGACTGATCGGTTTTGAAAGATAATGTATTTTGTTTTAGTGATATTTAACCTTAACTTATTATGTTTAAGCCACATATTAATTGAATTGAGCTCATTATTAATGTTTATATGCAAACTATTTATATTTTTATCATCTAATAGTAAATTAGTGTCGTCAGCATAAATGGTATACTTAAATTTATTACTAGCATTGACAATATCATTAATATAGATGAAAAAAAGTATAGGTCCTAGGATAGATCCTTGCGGTACACCCATTTTGATAGGCTTGAAAGAAGAATATTTAGAATTACAGTAAACAGCTTGAAATCGATTTGTTTAATAATTTTTGAATAATTCTAAAGGAACTCCCCGAATCCCAAAATTACTAAGTTTACTTAAAAGAATTTTATGACATAGCGAATCAAAAGCCTTAGAAAGATCTAAAAAAATTCCAACTAAATAATGTTTCTTTTCCAGATATTTATACACATTATTGGTAAACTGAAATATGGCCGACTCAGTAGAGCGCCCTGGTCTAAAACCATGCTGACAATTCGAAAATAAATTATTTTTCTCAATGAAATTTACAAGACGAGTGCATATCACTTTTTCAAAGACTTTACTGAACACAGGAAGAACTGATATAGGTCTGTAGTTATTGACATCATCTCTATTATCTGACTTAAATAATGGAATAATTTTAGCTTTCTTAAGTTCGTCCGGAAAAACTCCTTTCTTTAATGTGAGGTTAACTATGTGTGTTAATGGCAAGGAAATTATGCTGGCAGTTTGTCTTACGACCAAGGGAGAAATTTCATAAAAACCAGATGATGTACCTATTAATGTCTTCAGAAAGTTTTCAATTTCTATCTGTGTAGCTGGTGATAAGTATACCGAGTAATTAGGTGAGTTGTGTAAATATGTCATATATTCATCCCCTACTATATCATGATCTAGCCCCCCAGCCTTCAAAAAATGGTCATTAAATGTTTCAGAAATGTCAGTACAATGTGGCTTTAATTCAATAACTGTATGTTTAGCACCTGTGCATCTACCAAGAATAGTATTAATGGATCTCCAGTGTTGTTTTGGATTACCTTGGCTATTAAGTAACTGCTCTTGGTTATACTTCTTCTTGGCTAATTTTAAAAGTGACGTTAATTTATTTCTATATATTCTATAAGGCTCCTTAAACGTTAAAGGCCATTTATGAGCTAGTTTTTCAAGTCGATGTTTTTCTCTAATACTATTCTTAAGAGCTAGAGTAATGTGTGGACTACGTTCCTTTTAAAACTAAATTTAATTTTTCTTTCCGGAAAACACTTATCAAAACATGTTTTAAATTTACTGTAAAATAAGTTGTAGGCCTCATTAGCACATATACAATTTAATGTGTCACCCAATTAGTTTGTGAGAGACTATTACTAAATTTTTCAAGGGAGTCCTGATTAAATATTCTTTTAGTTACGTAAGTGGGAGAAGGATGACGATATTTATCACATTTAAATACAGAGATTACTGTAGTGGTCACTGATATCTGTCTTTAATATATAATTGGCAGTATTACTTTCAATCTGAGATGACCAAACATGATCAATTAACGTGGATGAAGTTGAAGTTACTCGAGTAGGCAAGGTAGTTAGAGGAAATAAAGAATAGCTGTACATTATATTAATTAAATCCTGCACATTGTCATTATTACATTGTAACAAATCTATGTTTAAGTCTCCAAACACAAAAACCTCCTTGTAATTTTTATCTTTAATTAGGGATAAGATTTCATTAAGTGAATTGTGAAAATTATTTATACTGCTTTGAGGTGGTCTGTAAATACAAAGAAATAAATAGGTATTAGCATTACATATTGCTTCGATTCCCAAACATTCCATAAAGGTTCCAATTTAGAAAATTCGTTGATCACAGAAGATTTGTACTTACTAGAGATATAAATGGCCACCCCCACCAAACCTGTTTCTGTTATTAGTGAACATTTCATATTCCGGTAGTCTGTACAGTGGAGAAATAGCTACATCTAAGCGGGTTTCTGTTAATCCTATGACATCAAATTTAGTTTGGCACGAAAGGACAGTGTCTACAAAGTATTGGAAATTGATGAGACGGATCTAATATTCAGTGTTAATAAATATAATTCACTATTATTAGTAGAAAAGGAAAGCTATCCAGATAAATATATTCAGATTTAGAAAATTTAAATTACTTGCTCTTAAATAAAACTGAGTTACATCAAGATCGTTATTATAAATTCTATCATCTACACTAAGTGGATGGAAAGCATGTAGGTCTTGATGTTGTGTATTATTGACATTAAAACAAAGCAACAAATCTTCAAAGTTAATAGAGTCAAAAGGGAAAAAAAAATCTATTGGTGGAGGCACATTATCGTTAGTAGTATTAGTAGTAGTAGTAGTAGTAGTATTAGTAGTAGTAGTAGTTGTTGTAGTAGTTGTATTTGTATTAGTAGTAGTAGTATTAGTAGTAGTAGTAGCTTTTGTAGTAGTAGTAGTAGTGGTGGTGGTATATTGTTGAAGCGGTTATAGTGATAGTAGTAGTAGTAGTAGTAGTAGAAATAGTAGTAGTAGTAGTAAAAGTGGTAATAGTTGTTGTTGTTGTAGAAGTAGTAGGAGAAGAGGTATAGAAGTAGTAGTAGTAGTAGTAGTAGTAGTAGTAGTAGTAGACGTAGTAGTAGTAGTAGTAGTAGTATTTGTTGTTGTAACCATAAAAATAGTAGTAGTAGTAGTAGTAGTAGTAGTAGTAGTAGTAGTAGTAGTGGTGGTGGTAGAGGTAGCAGTAGTAGTAGTAGTAGCAGTAGTAGTAGTAGTAGTAGTAGTAGTAGTAGTAGTAGTAATAGTAGTTAGTAGTAGTAGTAGTAGTAGTAGTAGTAGTAGTAGTAGTAGTAGTAGATGTAGATGTGTGTAGGTGTGTGTGTGTAGTGGGGCTTATGAGGGCAATGTTTATGGGTTTATCTTATTTATTTGCTGTTAATTATATGATGGCTTTATGTCTGGGTTTACTAGTTTTCTTTTACTGTGTGTGGCGTAGTTTGGTAGTTAATTAGTTAGAGTGTTCGATAGATAGCAAGTGTGATAGATTAATAGTTAGTTGATTAGAAAGATTGATATTGATTCTATTTCTGCGTATGCGTTTGCTGAATCGACAGAGTAACAGCACAGCGTTAAGGAGGACGCTAGTTAAATCACCGCCCGGTGCCACCAAGGTGGATTTTTCAGCCGCCGCCGAGTGGCTTAAAACTACCCACATGCTGTCCAGAAGACTACCTATCAACCCTGACTCTAGATTCTAGGATTAAAGATGAAATCCGGGAAGGCAGCATGAGCCAATGCAAGATGGCGCCACTATAAAACACTCTCCTGTGCCAGAACGGGCTGCGCCGACCATCAGGCCCCACCGAGAAGAAGCCTTGGGCCGACCATCAGGCCCCACTGAAGAAGCCTTAGGCCGACCATCAGGCCCCACCGAGAAGAAGCCTTGGGCCGACCATCAGGCCCCACCGAGAAGAAGCCTTGGGCCGACCATCAGGCCCCTTCGGGAAGAAGCCTTGGGCCGACCATTAGGCCCCACCTGGAAGAAGTTTATCGGCGCTATAGGTCATGACGTAAAAAGTAAAAATAAAAAATCATGGATTTGTTTTTTTTGTTCTTCATCAGAGGAAGCAGCTCAACGGCAATAACAAATAAAACAATAAATGTCCACTAAGCACTGCTCCTATAAAATAATCCTGACCTCTCTTACTCTTTATTATGACATGTTCGATGTTAATAAGATATACTTTTTCGTCTCTAGTATTCCACCTTTTTCTCGATTTCTTCATCCGTGTCTTTCGTTTGTTTGTGTGTGTAGGGGGGTGGGGTGTTAGAGAGAGAGAGAGAGAGAGAGAGAGAGAGAGAGAGAGAGAGAGAGAGAGAGAGAGAGAGAGAGAGAGAGAGAGAGAGAGAGAGAGAGAGAGAGAGAGAGAGAGAGTATTTCTTTCTAACTTTTTTTTATTTACTTTCGGCTCTGCCCGCTTTTACTTCCTCTAACCTACATATCAGTCTAAAGGTCTCTGGATGCTGCCCTTGTGTACTCTATTGCTCTCTCTATGCTCTCTATCGTCATCTATTACTCTATTGCTTGGTCTGTTTCTTACTTTCTCTATCCTGTGTTTCAGTCTAAAGCTCTCTGGATGCTGAATATGATGATGAAGAGAAGAAAGATGTTAAATGAAGGAAAGGAGAGAGAAAAAAGATAACCGTCTATCTACCTTTCCTACTTTCTTCATGAGGAGGACAAATGAAAGGGAGGAAAGGAAGAAGGGTACTGTAGATCGAGGAATAGAAGAAAGATGTCAAATGAAGGAAAGGAGAGAGAAGAAAAAGGAAAAAGAAGAGGCACTAGGGAATTTTCCCATCACGTATGCCGAGGGCGCCGCTTGTGTACCTATTAGCCATTCTCCCGAACGATGTAACCCCAGACAGAGGAATCGACCATACCAGTGCTGCCCTCCATACATGGAAACAGCTCTCAAAGTTCCCTATAGTCATTATCTTTAGCTATCCTGTTATCATTATTATTAGCTATTGTATTATCATTATTATTAGCTATTCTGTCCCTTGCGATGTAACTTAGGGCCGCTTTCACAGTCGTGTTCACAGCCGTTGTTTTCGTGGTATCGGCGACTACCAGCGTGGTGACGATCATGACAAGACGATGGCGCCTGACTCGGCAGTGTTGGTATGCCGGAGCTTCGGGAAGTGTCAACATTCCATCAGCTGAGCCGAATATTTTGTAGGATAATCACCGCTCAAATCTGCTGATAGCCTTATCTCTCCTACGGGTAGGTGAAATCAGGGTGACAAATATCAAAGTTTAGTTATTTAGCAGATGTCAGAAATTCAGACTTTTCACCTATATTCATTACAGTTGTTCATTATTCACATTTATTTAGCAGACCTCGCATTTATTATTTATACATAACAGGGCTGATTTCATTGAGCTAGAGTGGACAGTCGTGTGCAGTGGGGCTGCGGGAGGGGGGGAGGCATGCAGTTAGCAAGTTCAGAAGAGCAGTCAGCGTGAAAATATAGATAGAAGATAGAAAGAGAGGCAACATCGCGACGGAATTTAAGAGGTAGAAGACTATCAGTAAGAGGAGGCGAGCTGATGAGACGAAGAGCCTTAGACTCCACTCTGTCGAGGAGAGCTGTGTGAGTGGAGCCCCCCCACACGTGAGATGCATACTCCATACGAGGGCGGACAAGGCCCCTTTAAATGGAAAGCATCTTACCCTAATCGGAAAGGATAGCAAGGTCTGAGGTTAAGCGTTCTGCAGCCTCCAGTCTGGAGTCGTATAATTTCTGTTGAGAAGGTCTTCTGTTAAAATGGAAACACCTTTCAAAGTCCCCTATTACCATTATTATTAGCTATCCTATTATCAATATTAATAGCTATAGTATTATCATTATTAGCTATTCTGTCCCTAGCGATGTAACTTACCCTAGTCAGAGGAACCGACAAGACCGTTGCCACCCTCTATATAAGGAAACAGCCCTCAAAGTCCCCTATTACCATTAATTATTTACCTGTCCCCAGCTTGTCTTTCTGTAGCAGCGGACGATAACACAAAGAGGAGAACCACAAATTCAAACTGATTCATGGTGGGCAATTCGTTTCTCTGGTTCTCTTCCCTTCCGTTCTTTTCCTTCAGTTTTTTGGGGTGCTTTTTTATTTTAGTGTCCACATCATGTCTTTTCCTGTTATTCTCAGAGGCAAAGAGGGAAAGCAATGGGTCAGACTGATTCTTAAAAGCGTTTGAATGTTCTGCGATACTTCCCTTCCATGTGATGTGAAAATTCCCTCTTGATCTTGAACTCCGATGCCTCTTCTTTTTTTCCTTTTTTTTCTCTCTTCTTTCCTTCATTTAACATCTTTCTTCTATTCCTCGATCTACAGTACCCTTCTTCCTTTCCTCCCTTTCATTTATCCTCCTCATCTATCCCTCTTTATCCTCTTTCTTTCTCCCTTCTTTCTCTCCTTCCTCCTCATCTTCATTCAACCTTTCTTTATTCCTCTTCCTTTGTGGGTTTGTTTTTATTTTCATCTCCCTATACCCAGCCTGCCTCTCTGTAGCAATGGGCGTAATAGACAAAGGGGATCAGAACCGCAAAGCCAGACTGATTCGTAATAGACAATTGGTTTCTCTCTTTCACTTTCCTTTTCGTTCTCTGTTTTGATTTTGGGGCATCATGTTTTATTTTACCGTCCTCGGCCTTTCTTTCTGTAGCAGTGGGTCGATAAGAGTCACTGAGCCGAATCAATTCTTATACGGTGTTTGATTTGCGTCCTTCGCTTTCTCTTTCCCTTCTTGTTTGCGGTGTTGTTATTGTTTTGCTGTTTCTATCTTCCTTTTCGTGTCATTCTCGGAGGCGAAGGAAGAGTAAGTGGCAAAGCCAGGGAGGTTTCTCGATGCTTTCCTTCACTTCGTCTGTTCTGTTTCTTTTGGAGGCGACCATTATTACTTCGCTGTTCCCGTCATCCTTTCTTCTTTTCGTGTTACTCCCAGAGGCTTTGGAAGATAAGGCGAAGAGAGAGAAATAAAATCAATACGCTCTCCTTCATTTTCTTTCCGTCCTTTTTCTTTTCCCTCTTGTTTTTTTGGGCATCTTGTTCTATTTTCTTATTCCCATCTTTTCCTATCGTGTTCTTCCCAGAGGCTTTGGAAGATAAGGTAAAAAGAAAGGAAGGGAATCAATAAACTCTCCTTCACTTTCTTTCGGTCCCTTTTTCTTTTCCCTCTTGTTTTTTTGGGCATCTTGTTCTATTTTCTTATTCCCATCTTTTCCTATCGTGTTCTTCCCAGAGGCTTTGGAAGATAAGGTAAAGAGAAAGGAAGAGAATCAATAAACTCTCCTTCACTTTCTTTCGGTCCCTTTTTCTTTTCCCTCTTGTTTTAGCGCATCTTTTTCCCTTTTCTTGTATCCATCTTTTCCTATCGTGTTCTTCCCAGAGGCTTTGGAAGATAAGGCAAAGAAAGAGAGAGAGAAGAGACCAGAAAGATATTTGGATGGCCTCTCTATGGTTTCTTTCGCTTTCTTTCTCTTCTTTCTCCTCTTTCTTTGGGCTTTCCTTATTTTGCTGTTCCCATCTTCCCTTTCAGTGCTTTTTTCAGAGGCAAAAGGGAAGTCACTGAGTCAGATAGATTCGTAAGCGACGCTTGTTTTTTTTTCTCCTTCATCGTCTGATCGTTCTTTTCCCTTTTGTTTTGGGGTAACGTTTATGATTTTTCGCTCTTTCCATCTTCTTTTCGTGTTATTCGCAGAGGCTTTGGGCGATCAGGTAGAGAGAGAGAGAGAGAGAGAGAGAGAGAGAGAGAGAGAGAGAGAGAGAGAGAGAGAGAGAGAGAGAGAGAGAGAGAGACAGAGAGAGAGAGAGAGAGAGAGAGAGAGAGAGAGAGAGAGAGAGAGAGAGAGAGAGAGAGAGAGAGAGAGAGAGAGAGAGAGAGAGAGAGAGAGAGAGAGAGAGAGAGAGAGAGAGAGAGAGAGAGAGAGAGAGAGAGAGAGAGAGAGAGAGAGAGAGAGAGAGAGAGAGAGAGAGAATCAGTAAGCCTGACAGACATACACATTCTTATAAGGAGCATTTTCTACATTTTTCTTTCCCATTATTCTCAAAGGCAAACAAGGAGAGTCACATGGTCAAACTGATTCTTGGAAGGCCTTTCGAATCTTTCTTTTACTTTCTTTCTGTTCTTTCTCTACACTTCTTCTTCTTTGGGATCAACTTTATTTCTTTCTCCCGCATCATTGTCTTTCTTCTTATTCTCAAAGTCAAAAAAATGGAGTGACTGAGCCAGATAGATTCTTGGAAGGCCTCTCGATGCTTTACTTCACTTCCTCTGTTCTTTCTTTTCCCTTTTTCTTTCGGGGCAACTTTTTCCTTTCCCTCCTTCGTGTTGTTCCGAGAAGCTTTGGACGATAAGGCGAGGAAGCTGAAGGACGCTGAGCCAGACAGAAACTATTGCTTGATCTTACGCTTCTTTTGCTTCGTGTTTTATTATTTTTTTTATTTGTTATTTACTTACTTTACTTTCTTTATCTTGTTATGATTTATTTTCTACCTGCTGTTTTTACTTGCTTATTATTTATTCATTATTATCATTATTATTATTATTTTTTTTACCTCCGCCAACGAAGTTGGAAGAAGGTATATTTTCGGTCCGGTCAGTATGTTTATTTATTTATTTGTTTCTTCGTTAACAGTGTCCTGTGCAGAGTTTTGCGGATATCTCAACCAGTTTTTTCAGGGAAGCTTCGTGTCCATCCAGAATAAAGCCATTAAATTTTTTATGTCAAAGGTCAAGGTCGCACAAAACGTCAGATTGGCCATAATTTCGGTCCTCGTCATCGTAGAGACTTCATACTTGGTTCATATTTTAGTTCATGGAAAGACGCACCTCGCATGATCTTGACCTGGACCTTTAACCTTGACCTCGAAAAGTTGCCCCAGGTCAAATTTTCTAAAATAATAGAATTTCATCAGATTTCGAAACAAATGCTTCCATATGATGCATAGGATCACAGTTGATGCCCATGCCGATTTTCAGGACAATCTTTGGCGGAGGTGTGCACTCTCCGAGTGCTATGCGTCTTGTTTATTATTGTTTAGTTACCCATTTGCTTACTTTACTTGCTTTCGGAAAATTTCTTAACTCATCATTTTTACTTTTTATTTATTTACTTATTTACTTATTACCGAATTTGTTGCTCGCCTTTAAGTTTTGTTCTTTTCCTTCGGGTGCCAGTATTGTGTTTTATTTACTGATCTATTTTTACAACTCTCATTCGCCCGTTTCCTTTCATCACTGTCTTCGTCTTGCTTTTGGTGCTCCCACGGTAAAGAGGATCACAAGAACAAGATAAAAATAGTTAGACTTTGCCATGTGTTCAATTTTGTTTATTTATTTACTTTTATTCTTATTATTATCGTTATTCTCGTGTTTCCTTGTATCACCATCTTTGCCGTGCTCACGATAAAGAGGAAGATAAGAAATAGATAAAATGATAAGGATTCGTTCCGGGAAAAGCTGCGGGAGTGTTTTTATCGACTGTGTGTTGATTGTATTGTTTGTCCTTATTGATTTATTGACTGTGTTGTTTGTTGGGAAGTAATCACCTTTCCCAACCTGTACGTCTATAAATCAACACACATATATAAACTTACAAAAACTTTACATCTTTCATTGAATCAACAATCTAATATATCTTCCATTTTAACATTCATTCGCTCTCTAATATATCTTCCATTTTTCATTAACTCTCTC
>NC_066550.1:5354269-5411769 GCF_024679095.1 Eriocheir sinensis | reverse complement strand
CTAAAGGAACTTAGCCGAGGAGAAACTAAAGGAACTTGGCCGAGGAGAAACTAAAGGAACTTAGCCGAGGAGAAACTAAAGGAAGTTGGCCGAGGAGAAACTAAAGGAAGTTGGCCGAGGAGAACCTAAAGGGAGTTGGCCGAGGAGAAACTAAAGGAAGTTGGCCGAGGAGAAACTAAAGGAAGTTGGCCGAGGAGAACCTAAAGGGAGTTGGCCGAGGAGAAACTAAAGGAAGTTGACCGAGGAGAACCTAAAGGGAGTTGGCCGAGGAGAAACTAAAGGAAGTTGGCCGAGGAGAACCTAAAGGGAGTTGGCCGAGGAGAAACTAAAGGAAGTTGGCCGAGGAGAACCTAAAGGGAGTTGGCCGAGGAGAAACTAAAGGAAGTTGGCCGAGGAGAACCTAAAGGAACTTGGCCGAGGAGAAACTAAAGGAAGTTGGCCGAGGAGAAACTAAAGGAACTTGGCCGAGGAGAAACTAAAGGAAGTTGGCCGAGGAGAAACTAAAGGAAGTTGGCCGAGGAGAAACTAAAGGAACTTGGCCGAGGAGAAACTAAAGGAAGTTGGCCGAGGAGAAACTAAAGGAAGTTGGCCGAGGAGAAACTAAAGGAAGTTGGCCGAGGAGAAACTAAAGGAAGTTGGCCGAGGAGAAACTAAAGGAAGTTGGCCGAGGAGAAACTAAAGGAACTTGGAAACAGACAAGAAACGAAACAAGAGAAAACTTGGCCGCTAAAAGAAGTAAGTTTGGAGTACGTGAGTGAGTGAGTGAGTGAGTGAGATAGGTAAAAGAAAACAAAAACAAAGAAGAAAGGAAACTAAGTGATGGTGTTGATGGTGTTGATGGTGATGGTGTTGATAGTGTTGATGGTGATGGTGCTGGATTAGACTGGAGACGGACGGAAAGAGATCAAATACTATTCTCCTGATCCTGCTGCTACTACTACTACTACTGCTACTACTACTACTACTACTACTACTACCACCACTACCACCACTACCACTACCACTACTACTACTACTACTACTACTACTACTACCACCACTACCACCACTACCACTACCACTACTACTACTACTATTACTACTACTACTACTAATACAGCTGCTTCTACAGCGTCTACTACTGCAACGGTATCTATTTTAGGTAAGAGAAGAATGTCTTTGCTGCTTCTACTGATTTTTTGTGATGCTCGTTTTTTTTTTTTTTTAATTATTCACGTTTTTATTCTTTTCTTGTGTATATATGTTTATGTCAGTGTCCCTTAATGCCTTCAGTGAGGCTCTAGTAGTTTTCTTCTTCTTTCAACTCTTTCACTTATTTTTCTCTTTATTTCTTCATCTTTCTTTTTTCTTTCTTTCCCACTTTTTTTTGCTTTAATTTATTCATGCATTCATTCGTTCTCTCTTTCTTTCTTTCTTTTCTTATTCATTTTATTCACCTATTCATTGAGTACAGTATCCCTTAAAATCGTTTGCAAAATACCAGCAACACCCATTACTCACCCTTGCCCGCCAATAGGGATGGAAATGGGATGAGGTATTATTACAAGGCGTCACCCATTAATTAACTTCCTTCAGTTGGGAGTAACATAATGAATGGGAGGAATTATATTAACACGACTCACCTGTTAGTAACCTTCCTTCACCAGGGGATTAAAAATAGGGAGGATGATGGTTGAAACGCCTCACCCATTTGTTAGTCCCTTGCACCTGATTATTAGAGCAAGACCCATTTGCTTATCTCTACCTGGGAAGTAAATGGGAAGATGATTGTTGAAGCGCATTACCGATGACCTTTCTTCACCTGAGGATAAACAACACCCATTACTTACCTTGGCCTGAGAACAACAACAACAACAACAACAACAACAACAACAACAACAACAACTGCCCATTACCTACCTTTTTACCTATTTGCTTTACCTATTTACCTGTGAACAAGAGTCTCCTCTCCTCCTCCTCCTCCTCTTTCATCTCTCCCACCTCCTTTTCATTCCCCTTCTCCTTTTCATCACCTTCCAACATTATTCTCTCTCTCTCTCTCTCTCTCTCTCTCTCTCTCTCTCTCTCTCTCTCTCTCTCTCTCTCTCTCTCTCTCTCTCTCTCTCTCTCTCTCTCTCTCTCTCTCTCTCTCTCTCTCTCTCTCTCTCTCTCTCTCTCTCTCTCTCTCTCTCTCTCTCTCTCTCTCTCTCTCTCTCTCTCTCTCTCTCTCTCTCTCTCTCTCTCTCTCTCTCTCTCTCTCTCTCTCTCTCTCTCTCTCTCTCTCTCTCTCTCGTTATTGTTGAGGCTTGTGTGTCCCTCCCCCTCCTGTCCTCCTTCCCCTCGCCGCCTCACATCATCATCAGTACAGTCGCACCAAGGCTGTAGTGATTGTCTCCTTGGAGACTATCAATACACTGATAGTCTCCAAGGAGACTATCATTGTATTTATCATCTCCCTGGAGATAATCAGTACACTGATCGTCGGGCACTCAGCGACTGCCACTCCCAGGCGACTGCCACTCCCAAGAGTGTCCGCCCATCGCACGGTACTCTGCCACTGCGAGGAGAGTGTCAGACCATCACAGCCCCTCAACACCACCACCACCAGCGTCATGGAGGCTGCAGGGAGGGGCCGCAGGAAGGCACAGGGGAGACGGGCTAAGAAGAACATGAACACTGGCGGCAGCCCTGCGGAGTGTCCAGTGTGCCTGGCAGGCTATGATGACACACTGCAGAGGCCGCGCACCCTGCCCTGTGGCCACACTGTCTGCACGCTGTGCATAGATCAGCTGGAGGAGCAGGGCCGTGTTGCCTGCCCAGAGTGCCGCGTCAGCCACGCCGTGCCCGAGGGAGGGCAGTTCCTTGTCTGCTATGCTGTTGAGGCCCTCATAAGGATGATGAAAGACGCTGAGGTGGCAGCAGCAGCAGCAGCAGCCTCGCCGCCACCCAGTGCCGGGGAAGGGGAAAGAGCAGCAGCAGCAGCTGGCAAGAAGGAGGCGGCGGGTCTCTCTCAGAAAATGCGTTCCTTCCTGCAGGAACAGGAGGCCACAGTTGTGGCCGCCATCACCGCCTGCCGGGAGGCTCAGTCGCAGCTGAACCAGTACCAGACGACCCTGGCAGGCTGGGGCGAGCGGCAGCAGCAACTGGAGGACAGGCTCCTGGGACTGGTGGACCAGAGCAGGAACGTCAGGGAGCTCCTGCAGCAGGAAGAGTCCCGTGCGGCGGCCAAGGAGGAGGAGCTGAAGAAGGGGGAGCAGGGGCTGCAGGCCGTGCTGGAGACGTTGCGCACCCTTACAACAGAGCAAGAAGCAGGCGCGGCGGTGACTGAAGTGTTTCGTGTCACTAGCGAGGCAGAGCAGACGGTGAAGGAGTGCCGAGAAGGTGTTCCTGATGCCAGCACCGTCACCACCGCCAGGAAGGTGAACGCAGCATCTAGTGCAGCCCTGGAGGCTGTCCAGGCTGTCCTGGCCGCTCTGGAAACACTTACTATAGAGGAGCCCAGGCCCCAGTCAGACTCAGACTCCACCGTTATGGGCAGACTGCACCTCATCTGTACAGGGAGCTTGACGGCCGAGGACCTACGCAGCCTGACGCAGCCCGCCAGGCGCCTGCTGGAGGCTGGCTGGGTGTTTGCTGTCCACCAGGTGGAAGGTCAGCGCCGACACGCAAGAATAAGCCTTGAAGCCGGCCAGCTGTGCCTCCACGCCCTGAAGGACCATCCCCCGCCACTGGGCGCGGCAACCCTGCAGGTGAGCGAGGTTGTGCCGCCCTCCCCCCCCTGCACGGTGTTCCTGGACCTGTCCTGGCCGGGCATCGCGCCGCGGCGGGTCAAAATCCGTCTGAGCTCCGACACCCCGCGGGGCAGACAGTTCTTACTGTTGTGCACGGGGCAGCGCGGCCCCTCCTACGTTAAAACCAGGTTGTACGGGGTAGGGAAAAAGGCGGAGGCGGGAGAGTATGTAGGGGGCGGGGACTTCGAGAGTAACGATGGTAAAGGGGCATCCGTCCTGCTGCCTGGCCTTGATAAGGGTGAGTACTCGATATCAGGCCGTGCGGGGGCTGTGTTTGGCCTGAGGTGGAGTGAGGCTACCCGGGGAGAATGTGGTCACTTTGGCATCTTAACCCAAGACCGTAAGGATGGTGGTGGGGGTTTTGTCTTCGGTGAGGTGGTGGACGGGCTGCACGTGGTGGCCGAGGCAGCCAAACGCATGAACATTACGAAGGTGACTGTGGCGGACTGTGGCGTGGTGTTGTGAGGGTAATGGCCACCACCACCACCACCACCACCACCTGGTCACCTGCTGCGGTCAACCCCTGCACCACCGCCCTGCTGTTTGCTTGTTCCCGTTGTTTCCGTGGTTCCTGTTGTTTGTCTTCACACTGTGTGAGTTCAAGGCGACGTTCCTGTATCGTGATGCGCCGTGTCGTGTACGCAACACACAAGGCTCACTGTGTTGTTTCCTGTGCTCTGCTGTGCTGGGGAGAAAGTCTCTCTCTCTCTCTCTCTCTCTCTCTCTCTCTCTCTCTCTCTCTCTCTCTCTCTCTCTCTCTCTCTCTCTCTCTCTCTCTCTCTCTCTCTCTCTCTCTCTCTCTCTCTCTCTCTCTCTCTCTCTCTCTCTCTTTTCTTCATTTTCTTTATTTTGTTTTCCTGTTCTGTCTTTCACTCCTCTCCTTTCCTGTTATTTGATCTATTTCACCTTTTCCTTTTTGTTTTCCTCTCCTCTCCTATTCTTTGCTTTTCTTGGTATTTCATTTTTTCACTTTTTCTTTTCTTTTTTCGTATTTCGTTTCGTTTCGTTTTCACTTTCCTTCATTTGGATAATATCTACGAGTGGGTACTGGGTAGCCTCCTCTGGCGAAGGTAATACCTACAACATGGATTCCTTTTTGGTCCCTGAATGCAGTGCAGTAACAAGTGACCTCCAGAAAATAGAAAGGGGTCTAGGGGGGGCCAAGGGGGGAGAAGCTCCATCAGTATTATTCCATAATATGAAGTATTTTGTGTCCATACAACACACTGTCGTGTTGTTTTCCGTCGCAAATGGAAGGGGGGTCCCCGGGCGGGGGGCTCCCCGGTAGGTAGGTTGCGTAAAGTCAGGTTTGGGTAGTTTAAATTCATTCGGCACTCAGTGTGGGCCGACGGAAATTTGACACGCGGGACAGGATATGCGGCGGCTGTCCCTCCGGTGTTGCGAGAAATACCTCCTCGCAGAAATAAGTCGCTCTGCTGTTCAATCCACATGTACAGTGAGGGAAAACACAGCAGGAAAAACATGCATTTGTCCGGTTATGTTTTAGTTTGTTCACTTGTCGTCTTCGTGAGCGATGAGTGAAATATAGAAACAGTAAGCAAAATGAACCTCTCTGCGAGCTATTATGCGGCTGCGGCGGCGGGCGGCGGGTGCACAGCAAGTACTGAAAAGTCAATCATATAGTGATTTCCGGAGAAAAATACTATCTCCACAATAAACAGCATCATATTTTGTCCAGAAATAAGCGGTCAGCATTTCGAAATTAGTAGGCTACCCTTTCGTGAATAATCTCCTTTCATTTTCTCTTATATTTTCCTCTTCTTTAAATACGTTTCCTCTCCTCTCTTTTCTATCTCCTCGCCTTTCTTCTCCTGTGCTCTTCGTTCTCTCTTCTCTTTCTTCTTCTCTCCTCCTCTTCCTCTTCTTTTTTCTCTCCCACCTTCTTTCCATCCCCTTTCTCTCTTTCAATTCCCTCCTCAATCTCTACCCCTACTTCTCACCCTCCTCCTCCACCTCCTCTTTCTCTCCATTTCTCTCCTCTCCTCCACTTATCCCTCCTCACCTCACCTCTTCCCTCCGCTTCTCTCATTTCCTCTGCCTTTCTTTCAAACGTTTGAGTCCGGAAACGTTTAATGGAAAGTGTTTATGTTTAACGTTTTCGCGCCAATTTATCGCCGAAGTATTTTTTAATGCATTGCTGTGTGTGTGTGTGTGTGTGTGTGTGTGTGTGTGTGTGTGTGTGTGTGTGTGTGTGTGTGTGTGTGTGTGAATTTGTTTGTTCGCGTTTGTTTGTACGGGAATGTGTTTGGGAACGAATGTTATTTTTATTTTATTTACTTATTTATTTTTTTATTCATTTATTCATTTATTTTAACCATTCCATATTTATTTTGTATTCTACTGTATTTGTTTCATTATATTTGGCGCTCATATTCATCTACTTATTCATGTTTATTGTATTTTGAGTATTTTAGTTATTCATGTATTTATTTATCCATTTATTTTGACATGTTTATTTTCTATTGTATTTATTTTATTGGTTTTATCTATTACATGTGTGTCTGTCATTTATTTATCTACTTATTCTTTCCTTCGTTCACTTATAGTTTTACATTGAACGGTTATATTTATTTTTATGTCTCCTGTTAATTCTTAGGGTATTATTTACTTATTCTTTCATTCATTCAGTTATTTTTTTAGTTTTACATTTGAACGGTTACGATTATTTCTTGTGTCCTCTTATTTTATCCATTCGTTGTGTATTTTATTATTACTTTTCTTTTATTGATTCATTTAGTCATTCATTTATTAGCAGTGTTTGTCTCGTGGTTTATTTTTATTGATTCATTTAGTCATTCATTTATTACAAGTGTTTGTCTTGTGGTTTATTTCTATTGATTCATTTAGTCATTCATTTATTAGCAGTGTTTGTCTCGTGGTTTATTTCTATTGATTCATTTAGTCATTCATTTATTAGCGGTGTTCGTCTCCTGGTTTATTTCTATTGATTCATTTAGTCATTCATTTATTAGCGGTGTTCGTCTCCTGGTTTATTTCTATTGATTCATTTAGTCATTCATTTATTAGCGGTGTTCGTCTCCTGGTTTATTTCTATTGATTCATTTAGTCATTCATTTATTAGCAGTGTTTGTCTCCTGGTTTATTTCTATTGATTCATTTAGTCATTCATTTATTACATGTGTTCGTCTCCCGGTATATTTTTATTGATTCATTTAGTCATTCATTTATTACAAGTGTTCGTCTCCCGGTATATTTTTATTGATTCATTTAGTCATTCATTTATTACAAGTGTTCGTCTCCCGGTATATTTCTATTGATTCATTTAGTCAGTCATTTATTATAAGTGTTCGTCTCGTGTTTTCCCTTATTGTTTTATTTTGGGTGAGTTTCTCCCTTCGTGAATGTGTCAATATTCATCCGTTTGTTCATTATTATGGAATTTTCAGCAAAGTGTTTCAAAGAGGGATTTTTTTTTCCTATTTCATGATTTGGGTTCCTCTGTTATATTGCTTCCCCCTATTACGAGTTTTTTGTGTGTGTTTTTCTTTACTGTTATTACTAGCCTTGTTTTATTAGCGGTTTCTTTATTTTTGTTCGTCCTTGAGCTCCCTCCTTCACTGTGTCCGCATAGTGAGAGGGGCTGCGTGTGTTTGCCTCGTGGTGGGCGTTTGTAATGGTGAAAAAAAAATAATAAAGTTTGTATTGATTATGAAACATGAAAAAAAAATGTACATGATTTAAAGGAAATATACATGTTATAAAATATAAATGTTTTTTTTTTTAATTGTTTGCCAGCGAATGAGGATGAATTTTCTGATGCTTCTAAATGGGAGTAAAAAATGGAGTGTTTTGAGTGTAGAAGTAAGAGGAGGAAATAGACATGTTGAGAGAGAGAGAGAGAGAGAGAGAGAGAGAGAGGAGTGACCATATCGTGTGTGTGTGTGTGTGTGTGTGTGTGTGTGTGTGTGTGTGTGTGTGTGTGTGTGTGTACGCCTATCAATCATAATGGTACAGCCTCCATGTTTTATTCTCTCTCTCTCTCTCTCTCTCTCTCTCTCTCTCTCTCTCTCTCTCTCTCTCTCTCTCTCTCTCTCTCTCTCTCTCTCTCTCTCTCTCTCTCTCTCTCTCATTGTCTCTCTCTTTTTTCTTCCAGTTTTTCTTCACATTATTCATTGTTAGTCTCTGTGGTTTTCTGTGGCTGTCTGTTTTTCCATGTTTTTTTTTCTATTTTATTCTCCTCTGTTTCTTTTTCGAGGACGGTCTATGTCAGTATTTCTTTCTAACTTTTTTTTCTTTTCTCTTTTTTTACTCTCGGTTCTGCTCTCTTTTATACTTCCTCTAACCTACATTTCAGTCTCAATGTCTCTGGATGCTGCCCTTGTGTGCTCTATTGCTATATCTATGTTCTCTATGTTCGTCTATTACTCTATCACTTGGTCTGTTTCTTACTTTCCCTATCCTGTGTTTCAGTCTAAGGTCTCTTGGTGCTGCGTCTGTATCACAGAGTTATATACTAGAGGGTTCAACTCCAATCTCTAGCCACGGTGAGAGGTGAAGCCACTGCTCCTGCCTGTTAACTCTGTGGTCGGCCGCCATGGGGTGACGGATTGGCGACCTTTCAATGATTCCACATGTTTACACTTAACCACTGTTAGCTAGCCACCATTATGATATTTTGGAAAATTGAGCCGATCATCGTGAGACATTGCTGCATATCATGGTCACAGATTTATTGCACTGAGGTAAACCTACAATAAAATAATGAGAAAAAGATTATGGTTGTGTATAAACATTTTTGTTCACCTTTTTTGCTTCAACTCCTTGTCATTCATGTACTTTATATTGTATTAAATTTTCGTTTACAGTTTCAAATTCAGCACATTTTTCCGATTCAGATGTAATATGACAAGTACCAATGTAACAATAACCAGGGGGTAAAAGATGGACAAGAAAATAACAAGTCTATCTGACAGAGGATCGCCGAGGCGCTGTTAACTTGATAATAGCAGTAGCAGACATAACTATGTGATGTTAAATTTCTCTCTGTCTCGCCATCCGTCACCCTAAGATGGCCGCCAGTTGCTTAAATATCCAGGCTTTGGGAACCCTCTATGTATATAACTCTGTGGTCTGTATACTCTCTTGCTATATCTATGTTCTCTATGTTCATCTATTACTCTATCACTTGGTCTGTTTCTTACGTTCTCTATCCTGTGTTTCAGTCTAAGGCTCTCTGGATGCTGCCCTCGTGTACTCTATTGATATATCTATGTTCTTTATGTTCATCTATTACTCTATCACTTGGTCTATTTCTTACGTTCTCTATCCTGTGTTTCAGTCTAAAGGTCTCTGGATGCTGCGTCTGTATACTCTGTCAGTATATTATCTATGTCCTCTATCGTCCTCTATTACTTGGTCTGTTTCTTCCTTTATTTACTTCCCATATGATTTTTTTTACAGGAAGGTTGGCATCTCAAGGACACAAAACAAAACAAAACAACAACAAAATCCCGGTAGGCGCCGATTCCGTAACAAAAAACAATAACAAACAAAGATTAAGAGGTTAGAAGAGAGGTCAGTTTTTACGACCTGTTCTCTTGCTCACGTTGTTCATTTTTTTCTGTTTTTTTTTTCACCCTCCACCAAAGACTTGATTGTCATTCTCTCACTAAATAATATGACTTTGCTGTTTGTTTCTCTCCTGATTCTGCTAATATAACCATGGAACACTCAATGACTTGTTTAATTTTTCTGCCTGTATCTATCTATCTATCTATCTAAGGATTTTTTTTTGTGATAACTGTCTATCTATCCTCTTTTCTATCTTCTTCATCGTTTTCTTCTTTTCTGCATCTTCCTTCTACTCTATCTTCATTTTTATCCTCTTTTTTCATCGTCCCCTTCTTCTCTCCATCTTCTTCCTGCTTATCTTCATCTTCTCTCTTCTCCTCTTCTCCGTCTCCTTCTTTTCTGAATCTTCTACTTTATCTTCATTTTTATCCTCTTTCTTCATCGTCTTCTTTTTCTCTCCATTTTCCTCCTACTTACCTTCATCTCCTTCTCTGCTTCTTCTTCCTACCTGTCTATCTATCTTCTTTCCAAGCTTCTTTATAGTCTCCTTCTTTTCTGCATCTTTTTTCTACTTTATCTTCATTTTTATCCTCTTTCTTCGTCTTCTTCTTCTCTCCATCTTCTTCCTGCTTATCTTCATCTCTCTTCTCCTCTTCTCCTTCTTCTTCTTTTCTGCATCTTTCTTCTACTTTATCTTCATTTTTATCCTCTTTCTTCGTCTCCTTCTTCTCTCCATCTTTTTCCTGCTTATCTTCCTCTTCTGCTCCTCTCTATCTTCCTCCTACCTATCTCCTTCTCTGCTTCTT
Source organism: Eriocheir sinensis (assembly GCF_024679095.1). Classification (NCBI taxonomy): domain Eukaryota; kingdom Metazoa; phylum Arthropoda; class Malacostraca; order Decapoda; family Varunidae; genus Eriocheir; species Eriocheir sinensis. The sequence goes on along the minus strand of NC_066550.1, from coordinate 5,401,640 downwards.
CTTCCTACCTCTCTTTGTATTCATCTGTCCATCTCCATTCATCTATCCATACCTATCCATCTATGGCCAATTATCTCCATCTATGTATCTATATCTGTCTATCGATTGACTTACTACATACCTACTTTTTTTTTACAACAAAGGGGACAGCTCAAGGGCACAAAAAAAGGAAACAATAATAAAAATAAAAAAAACGCTACTTGCTGCTCCTAAAAAGAATCCAAAGAGGTGACCGAAAGAGAGGTCAACTAACTAACTACAACCTTACCTGTATACTTACCTATCAGTATAAGTACACCACCTCTACACACCAATCAGCTTCCCTTCCTCTCTGCCTCTATCTATATCTTATCATTATCTAAAAGTATTGTATGAGATCATTGAGGTGAACCGCTCCCTTCTCTCTTATGCTTGTTATACACCTTCAACTCCTCCTCCTCCTCCTCCTCCTCTTCTCCCTCTCCTTTTCATCATCATCTTCCCCGGCCATCACTAGTGCACTCAAGTCTCTCTTCATGCCGCAAGGGGAGGGTCTCGTATCCCTCACTTCTTGTTATTATGGCTATTTATCAAGTGTGTGTGTGGGTGCTTGCTTGCTTGCTTGCCCTCTCCTCCTCCTCCTCCTTCACTGCTTCCTACTTATCTTCATCTTCCTCAGCCTTCTACCTGTTTTCATCTTCCTCTTCCATCTCTTTCTCCTCCTCCTATTTCTCATCTTTATCTTTCTCCTCCCCGTCTTCCTCCTCCTCCTCCTTCTATTATTACTCATCTCTCTCTTCCTCCTCCTTTCCTTAGTCCTCCTCCTCCTACCTGTTATTTTCATCTTCCTCCTCCATCTCTTCATGCTCCTCCTATTTATATTTATCCTTCTCCTCCATCTCTTCATCCTCCTACTTCTCATCTTCATCTTTCTCCTCCCCGTCCTCCTCCTCCTCCTCCTTCTATTACTCATCTCTGCCTTCCTTCTTGTTTCCTTCCTCCTCCTCCTACCTGTTATTTTCATCTTCCTCCTCCTTTTCGTCCTCCTTCTCTTCCTGCTTATCTTCGTTTTTCTCCTCATTCTTCATCTTGTTATTTGGTTCTGGTTTTACTTTTTTTTGTGTGTGATTTGCTTGGCCTTGTTTCTTCCTCCTCCTCGTCCTCCTCCTCCTCGTCCTCCTCCTCCTCGTCCTCCTCCTCCTCGTCCTCCTCCTCCTCCTCCTCATCATCATCATCATCATCTTAGTCCTCCTCCTTCATCTTGTTCTTCTTATTTTTTATGGTCTTTTTTCCTTGTCCGGTTGGTGAGGGTTTTGTATATTGCGTCCGTTTTGTGTTAATTTTTATTTTCTTTATTTTTTTCCATTTTCTAACTTTCTTTCCTCTTGTTTCTCCATCTCCCCTATTTTTGTTTTCCTTTTTCTTCTTGCTCTAACTTTTTTTTTTACAGCAAAGGAGACAGCTCAAGGGCACAAAAAAGGAAACAATAATAAAAAAAGCCCGCTACTCGCTGCTCCTAAAAAAAGAATCAAAAGAGGTGGCCGAAAGAGAGGTCAATTTCGGGACCCAGTGACATTTATTTATCACTTTCCCCGCGTTTTATAATTACCCTTCTCGTTTATGTTTGCTCTTCGTTTGGTGTTTATCGTTTCAGTATTTGCATGACTACACTCGGCAATGTGTATCTCGTGTATTCTCCTGTTACGTGGAGATTAATCGCTTTTATTGGCATTGGTAAGGCATTAAGGGGACTGACTGGCAACATTTCTCTTCTATTAGGGAGGTTAAAAGTAAAGTTGAGGGGATATGGTGAAGCTGCGCGTGACCTCAGTGCTCCTTTCCGCCACATTGCGAGAGAGAGAGAGAGAGAGAGAGAGAGAGAGAGAGAGAGAGAGAGAGTGAGTGAGTGTGTGAGTGAGTGAGTGAGTGAGTGAGTGAGTGAGTGAGTGAGTGAGTGAGTGTGTGTGTGTGTGTGTGTGTGTGTGTGTGTGTGTGTGTGTGTGTGTGTGTGTGCAAGAAAAAAAACTGAAGGTAATTATTTCTACTAATCTATTTTTTTTTCGTCTCTATTTTTATTCCTTTTCTTCCTTTATTTTCTCCTTTCCTTTTTTTTCATCTATTCCTTGTTTTTATTCTTTTATTCTATTTTTTTCTGTCTCCTCGTATTTATTCCTCTATCTTTTACTTTCCTTTATTTCCTTCATTAATTTCATCCTTTTCCTTTATTTCCTTTTATTTCTCTTATTTTACCTTTTATCTGTTCCTCGTTTTTTTATTCCTTCATTTCCTTGCATTTTTTTATTTCATCCTTTTCTTTAATTCCTCTTATTCCTTTACTTTACATTTTCCTTTCCTTCCTATTTTATTTACTTATTCCTCGTTTTCATCTCTTTATTAATTTTATTCCTTCATTTCCTTGTATTTCTCTATTATATCCTTCTCTCTAATTCCTCTTATTCCTTTAATTTACACTTCCCCTTCTTTCCTATCTTTATTTACTTATTCCTCGTTTTCAACTCTTTATTTTTTTTCCTTCATTTCCTTGTATTTCTCTATTTTATCTTTTTCTCCAATTCCTTTTTATTATTTTATTTTACACTTTCCCTTCCTTCCTATCTTTATTTACTTATTCCTCGTTTTCATCTCTTTATTTATTTTCTTCTGCGTCTAAGTATAAAATAAAACACCTTCACACGCTCCGCAAAACCCTTTCATTAGGACGTTTTAAAGAGCCGCGTCTCCTGCTTTTAACTCTGATTAACTTTAGTCGCCGTGAGGAAGGAGAAAAAAATAAATAAAACGAAGAAAAAAAAACGAACACACACACGAACCTAAAAACTTTGCCGTGATATTTAATGAAGAAAAACGCGAGTGTGAGAGTTTGGTCCTTGTTTGATGAGGTAGATTTGTGTTATATTTTAATAGTCTGGGAGGAAGAAGATGAAGAAGAAGAAGAAGAAGAAGAAGAAGAAGAAGAAGAAGAGAAAAAAGAAGAAGAAGAAGAAGAAGTCAAGAACAAGAAGAAGAAAAAGAAGGAGGAGGAGGAGAAGGAGGAGGAGGAGGAAAGAGAGGTCAACAAAACGATATAATCAGGAAAAAAGAAGGACAGAGGAAATAAGAATAAGAATAAGCAGACAAAATAGAAGAAAACAAGAAGAAAAAGAAATAAAATAAAGATGAGAAGAGGAAGACAAAAAAAAATGAGGCTAACAGAAACAGAGGAGGAGAAGGAGGAGGAGGAGGAGGAGGAGGAAGAGGAGGACATAAATCTCAATAAATATCTATGATTAAGGAAAGCCAGGTGCACAAACAAACGAACACACACACACACACACACACACACACACACACACACACACACACACACACACACACACACAGATGCATACAGACAGACACACAGACAGAGAAGTAGTTGAAAAAGACAGAAAAATAAAGACAGACAGATAGACACAAACAAGAAACACACACACACACACACACTTATATTACATCAACATACCAAAACCGTATCCACGTTTTCTCTTCCTTTCCCTTCCTTTCCCACCCGTACCCTGCTCTCCCATTATTTATTTCCCCTTTCCTCCCCTTCAATTCTTTTCCTTTCCTTTCCTTTCCTTTCCCTTCAGCTTTTCCTCACCTTACATCCCTTTCCTTTCCCTTCCCTTCCCTTCCTTCCTTCCCTTTCATCCCGTTCCTTTACCGCCCATTCTCTTCCCTTCCCTTCCCTTCCTTCCCTTTCCTTTCCTTTCCCTTCCCTTCCCCTTCCTTCCCTTACATCCCTTTCCTTTCCCTTCCCTTCTTTTCCTCTTACGTCCCTTTCTTTTCCCTTCCCTTCCCCTTCCTTCCCTTACATCCATTTCCCTTCCCTTCCCTTCCCTTCCCTTCCCTTCCCTTCACCTTCCTTCCCTTACATCCCTTTCCCTTCCCTTCCCTTCCCTTCCCTTCCATCCCTTTCCTTTCTTTCCCTTTCCCTACACTTTCCCTTCCCTTCCTTTTTCACACTTACTCTCCCCTCCCTTTCCCTTCTCTCCCTTCCCTTTCTTTTCCTTCACTTTCTCTTCCTCCCTTCCTTCCTTTCCACGTATTCTTTCCATCCACGTATTCTTTCCCTTCCCTTCCTTTTTTCTACCCTTCCCCTTTCCTCCCTTTCTCACACTACCCTCTTCCCTCACTTCCCTTCCTTCCCTTCCTCCTTTCCCTTAACACTGATGGACAAGAACGAGAAAGCCGAAGACACAAGGCAAAATATGACTAAAAGGTGTCTGAACGCTTTCCGTCACCTCGTCTCCTGTCTTTTCCCTCCTGTCTCGGGGAAGGAAGGAGGTGAGAGAGGAATAGAGGAGAAGAGTGCTGAAAGAAAGTGAGGAGGAAGGAGAGATAGAGAGAAAAGGGAAAGGAAAAGGGAATAAACTGACAGGGGAAAAGAAAAATGAAAGGAGGGAGAGTAAGAAGGATAAAGAAAGGAATAGAAGAATAGAGAGAGGGTTGAATGAATGTCAGGAGGAAGAAGGACAAGAGGAGGAGGAGGAGGAGGGTCAAAGAGGAATAGAAGAAAGAGGGAAAGGAAGAAAGAGTAAAAAGGAATAGATGAGAAGAAAGGAGGAAGAAAATGGGGAATGGAAGAAGACAGGAAAGTAATGAAGAGAGGAAGAAGGAGGGAAAGGAAAAAGACGAATGAGAAATATAAGGAAAATGGTGTGAATGAAAATGAGGAAAAGGAGGAAAAGAGGGAAAGGAAGGTCGTAGAAAGGAATGGAAGACAAGAGAAAAGGTTGAATGAAAAATAGGATAAAGGAGAAAAGGAAGAAAAGGAAGGTTAGAGAGGAATAGAGAAAGAAAGGGTTTAGTGAATGTGAAGAAGGAGAGAAAGAAGAAAAAGAAGGAAAGGAAAAGGGCGAAAGAGGAATAGAAGAGAGGAAAAATGAATGAAGGAGAGAAAGAAAGGAAGGAAGGAAGGAAAGGAAAAGGGCGAAAGAGGAATAGAAGAGAGGAAAGATGAATAAAGGAGAGAAAGGAGGAAAAGAAGGAAAGGAAAAGGGCGAAAGAGGAATAGAAGAGAGGAAAGATGAATGAAGGAGAGAAAGAAGGAAAAGAAATAAGAGAAAAAGGCGAAAGAGTAATAGAAGAGAGGAAAATTGAATGAAGGAGAGAAAGGAGGAAAAGAAGGAAGAGAAAAGGGCGAAAGAGGAATAGAAGAGAGGAAAGTTGAATGAAGGAGAGAAAGAAGGAAGAGAAGGAAGAGAAAAGGGCGAAAGAGGAATATAAGAGAGGAAAAATGAATGAAGGAGAGAAAGGAGGAAAAGAAGGAAAGGAAAAGGGCGAAAGAGTAATAGAAGAGAGGAAAGTTGAATAAAGGAGAGAAAGGAGGAAAAGAAGGAAGAGAAAAGGGCGAAAGAGGAATATAAGAGAGGAAAATTGAATGAAGGAGAGAAAGGAGGAAAAGAAGGAAAGGAAAAGGGCGAAAGAGTAATAGAAGAGAGGAAAGTTGAATGAAGGAGAGAAAGGAGGAAAAGAAGGAAGAGAAAAGGGCGAAAGAGTAATAGAAGAGAGGAAAGTTGAATGAAGGAGAGAAAGAAGGAAGAGAAGGAAGAGAAAAGGGCGAAAGAGGAATATAAGAGAGGAAAGTTGAATGAAGGAGAGAAAGAAGGAAGAGAAGGAAGAGAAAAGGGCGAAAGAGGAATATAAGAGAGGAAAAATGAATGAAGGAGAGTCACATGGTCAAACTGATTCTAGGATGGTCTCTGCATGCACCGACAATACACTCGACAACGTGTGGAACAACTTCAAAGATAAGCTTTTGCAGGTAGAGAAGGCTACGGTGCCTACGAAACCCAGGCGAGCAAATGGTGCCGTGGATCCACCGTGGATGAACAGAGAAATAAAAAGGGCGGTATACTTAAAAAAAAAGGAATTATAACCTAATGAAAGAAAATGACACGGCCAAAGCCCGTACACAGTACCACACCAGCCTCAGAGCTTGTCGCACCCTTATTCGGAGTAGTAAACGCAACTACGAAAAACAAATAGCGCGTGACATCAAGACAAACTCATAAAAATTCTTTACATACATCAGATCGAAAAAGAAAGTAAAATCCAATATTGGTCCCCTGACAGACGAGACTGGATCTGTAACTCAGGACAGTAAACAGATGGCCAGAATCCTCAACAGTAACTTCGCATCCGTATTCACAGTCGAGGACATCGACACCATGCCCGAGAGCCCTGACCCGCCGAGTGAGATCACGCCCCTGGAAACTGACAGAAAGGACATTGATTTATCGGAAAGGATTCAACGACGCGCCACGAAGTTGATACCAACCTTAAGGGCTCATGCGTACGAGGAACGACTCAAGCGACTCAATCTCTTTACATTGGAGAAAAGACGTCTGCGAGGGGATATGATTCAAGTCTTCAAGTATCTGAAAAACTTCAATAACGTCGATTACTCCGAATTCTTTGAACTGCAAACCAACCTAAGAACTATAAATAACGGCTTACCCATTCAGTCGAGTCAATGTAACACAGACATCGGAAGGAGTTTCTTTTCAAACCGAGTCATCCGCCACTGGAACAATCTTCCTTCAGAAGTAGTAAATGCGAATACTATCAACTCCTTCAAATATAGATTCGACCGTCACTTCGCTGCGTCAGGAGTGAACTGAATATTGAGGTGCTTTCATCTGCTCCTCAATATCGAGGTGCTTTTCATCAGCTCCTCAATGTCGAGGATCTTTCATCTGCTCCCCAGGCCCCAAGTGGCTGTCGAGCAGATTAAATCAAAGCGGGCAACCTCGTAATGAGCCAATAGGCTTTCTGTTGCCTGCATTTCCATTTTTCCATGTTTCTTTCTCTTCTTTCTTTTCACTCTTTCTTTGGGGCATCTTTTATCATTTTCTGCTTCTATCTTTTTCTTTTCCAATATTCTCAATGGCAAAAAAGGAGTCACATGGTCAAACTGATTCTAGGAAGGTTTCTCTATGCTTTACTTCGCTTTCTTTCTCTTCTTTCTTTTCACTCTTTCTTCGTGGCATCTTTTATTATTTTCTGCTCCGATCTTTTTCTTTCCCAATATTCTCAAAGGCAAAAAAAGGAGTCACATGGTCAGACTGATTCTTGGAAGGTCTCTCTATGCTTTACCTCGCTTTCTTTCTTTTCTTTCTCTGCACTCTTTCTTTAGGGCATCTTATCATTTTCTACTTCTATCTTTTCTTTCCCAATATTCTCAGGCAAAATAAAAAATGAGAGTAACATGGTCAAACTGTTTCTTGGAAGGCCTTTCGAATCTTTCTTTTACTTTCTTTCCGTTTTTTCTCTTCACTCTTTATTTGGGGTCAACTTAATTACCTTCCTTTTTCCCATCTCTTTCTCTTCTGTTACTCTCAAAGGCAAAAAAAACTCACCAAGCATAACTGATTTTTGGAAGGCCTCTCAGTGCTTTCCTTCACTTTCTTTCTCTTCATTGTTTTCTCTCTTATATTCTGGGCAACCTTTTATCATTTATCTGTTCCCTTCTTCTTATCTTTTCGTGTTATTCTTTTCATGTTATCTTTTCGTGTTATTCGTCTTATTCTCTTTTCGTGTTATTCTCGTGTTATTCTCAATTTTCAGAGGCCAAAACGAGGAGTCATTGAGCCAGACAGATTCTTAAGAGACGTTTGTTTTTTTCTCCTTCGTCGTCTATTCGTCCTTTTCCCTCTTCTTTTTGGGTAACTTTCATTATTTTGCTGTTTCCATCTTCCCTTTCAGTGCTATTTTCAGAGGCAAAAAAGAGGAGTCATTGAGCCACACTGATTCTTAAGAGACGCTTGTTTTTTTCTCCTCCATCGTATATATTCTTTGTTTTTCTCTCATTGCTTTCCTTCACTTTCTTTCTTTTCATTCTTTTCCCTCATATACTTGGGGCAACCTTTCATCATTTATCTGTTCCCATCTTCTTATCTTTTCCTGTTACCCTCATAAGCCTCGGACGATAAAGCCTCGGTCACACATTCACGTATCAAGCCCACGTATGCTCACGTATGTGATTTTTGGCCCATACGTGGCCATACGCGGGTTTGTTGCCGCGATCAACTGGATACGTGTCAGGGGCCGATGTACGTAAAGCTTGCACGGTCAACATAGGGACGCCATAACGTAAGTACGAGGTAATGCGTATTAAGCCTACGCACTGCGCAAGCATGACGTGACGCTTACCCGAATTGCCACAAGAGGCCACACCCCCACAAGTAGTGCGTGGCAGAGCACGTAACACCCACGTACGTATATCGTATGTGTAACGTAGTGCGTTAAGACCCTGAGTCATCCTAACGTTATCCCCACGTACGTCGGTGGGTAAACGTGAGAGGTACGTACATAAGGGCCGTGCTGCACACCTGTTATTTAAGTTCCCGTCAACATCTACCTGCAGCAACATGGAGAACATTGAAGACATCCTTGCCCTTATAACACTAGCAAACAGCCATAACACATAATTAATGGAGGCCATCTTGGAGTATGTGCACGCCATGGTATTGGTGTCAGTTGTGAAGGTCCACCTTGCAAGTGAAAAATCAGAAAAAAAAAGAGGAAGCCGAGGAGGGTTTGGGCTTGGCCGTACCTGCAAAGAAGAGTAGAGCTAGGCCACTATGACAACCTGATGGAGGAGTTGGCAACCGAAAGTCCAGAACTGCAAAGGAATTTTACCCGGATTGACAAGGACCTCCTCAGTGAAATAGCTGAACGTGTCACACACCACATTCAGAAACAACGCACATTCTGAAGAGAATCCCTTGAGCCAGGCCTCCGTGTGGCTATCACCCTACGTTTCCTCGCCACGGGTGACTCATACAAGACTCTGCAATACTCATTACGAGTAGCCCACAACACCATTACCGCGGAGGCTCTCTCTCTCTCTCTCTCTCTCTCTCTCTCTCTCTCTCTCTCTCTCTCTCTCTCTCTCTCTCTCTCTCTCTCTCTCTCTCTCTCTCTCTCTCTCTCTCTCTCTCTCTCTCTCTCTCTCTCTCTCTCTCCCTCTCTCTCTCTCTCTCTCTCTCTCTCTCTCTCTCTCTCTCTCTCTCTCTCTCTCTCTCTCTCTCTCTCTCTCTCTCTCTCTCTCTCTCTCTCTCTCTCTCTCTCTCTCTCTCTCTCTCTCTCTCTCTCTCTCTCTCTCTCTCTCTCTCTCTCTCTCTCTCTCTCTCTCTCTCTCATAACACTACTTAAAACATTTTATGCTTCATCTGAATATTGGGAGAGAAAAAAGAGTGAAAGGGGAGCAAGATAGCTGCATAACTACCTTCCCCTATCCTCCTCCTTCTCCTCCTCCTTCACCTCCTTCTCCTCCTTCTCCTCCTCCACCTTCTCCTCCTTCTCCTCCTCCTCCTCAAAATAGAATGAGGGACAGAAATTGTGTTGGGATGTTAAGCGTTGGAGAAGGGGAGAGAAGGGGAGGAGAAATTACTCTCCCTCTCCCACTTCCTTCTTCTCTTCCTTCGACCCCGTCTAGAGTACTGTGTACAGTTTTGGTCTCCCTACTACAGAAAAGACATAGAAAAGTTGGAACGGGTTCAACGAAGAGTAACAAAGATGATTCCTAGGTTGAGAAATTTATTATATGAACAAAGGCTTAAAGAAGTAGATTTATTCAGCCTGTCAAAACGAAGAATGAGAGGCGATCTAATAGAAGTGTTTAAAATGTTTAAGGGTTCAGTGATATTAATGCGGAAGATTACTTTACAATTGATCGATCAAATAGAACAAGAAGAAATCACAATTTGAAGATAAGTGGCAAAAGATTCTCGTCGTACGAAGCTAAACACTTCTTCTTCAATCGAGTTGTTAATGTTTGGAACTCTCTACCCTGTGATGTCGTTGATAGTACAACAGTTACGGCCTTCAAGAAAAGATTAGACAAGTATTTTGAATCCAACCAGCAACTAAGATATTACTCATTGTCGTAATAACGTTAAGCTCTTTCGAATACTGGTGTCCTTGTCCGCTTTTATCGCCCGGTTAGTGGTAGCAGTAATGGTAGTTCTTTCCTCTTTCCTACATAAATTCCATGCAGTTTTTCCATGCTGCATGGTTCTTTTTCCTTTCCTGCCAGCTTTGGCTGGGGAGGAGCCTTCGCCTTTGCTGTCCTTCATCTTCCACCTTTGATTAGATAGTTAGTGTAGCTTGTCACAAACAGCCTCGTAAGGACCAGCAGGTCTGCTGTTGTTTGTTCTTCCTTTGTGTTTCCTTGTGTTCCTCTTCTTCCTCCTCTTTCCCCTTTCCTCCATAACAGCAATGTCAAAAGGTTATTTTTTTCTTTCATTCATTTTTTCTCTTCTCTTCATCTTCCTTCCCTTCTCCTCCTCCTCCTCCTCCTCCTCCTCCTCCTCCCCACATTCGAAGCAGCATCTAATCGTAGGAATGATAAAAGTGTGTGTGTGTGTGTGTGTGTGTGTGTGTGTGTGTGTGTGTGTGTGTGTGTGTGTCTTTGTGTGTGTGTGTGTGTGTGTGTGTGTGTGTGTGTGTGTGTCTCTCTCTCTCTCTCTCTCTCTCTCTCTCTCTCTCTCTCTCTCTCTCTCTCTCTCTCTCTCTCTCTCTCTCTCTCTCTCTCTCTCTCTCTCTCTCTCTCTCTCTCTCTCTCTCTCTCTCTCTCTCTCTCTCTCTCTCTCTCTCTCTCTCTCTCTCTCTCTCTCTCTCTCTCTCTCTCTCTCTCTCTCTCTCTCTCTCTCTCTCTCTCTCTCTCTCTCTCTCTCTCTCTCTCTCTCTCTCTCTCTCTCTCTCTCTCTCTCTCTCTCTCTCTCTCTCTCTCTCTCTCTCTCTCTCTCTCTCTCTCTCTCTCTCTCTCTCTCTCTCTCTCTCTCTCTCTCTCTCTCTCTCTCTCTCTCTCTCTCTCTCTCTCTCTCTCTCTCTCTCTCTCTCTCTCTCTCTCTCTCTCTCTCTCTCTCTCTCTCTCTCTCTCTCTCTCTCTCTCTCTCTCTCTCTCTCTCTCTCTCTCTCTCTCTCTCTCTCTCTCTCTCTCTCTCTCTCTCTCTCTCTCTCTCTCTCTCTCTCTCTCTCTCTCTCTCTCTCTCTCTCTCTCTCTCTCTCTCTCTCTCTCTCTCTCTCTCTCTCTCTCTCTCTCTCTCTCTCTCTCTCTCTCTCTCTCTCTCTCTCTCTCTCTCTCTCTCTTCACACTCAAAACACTCCATCCATTTAAGTATCAGAAAATTCATCTCATTCGCTGGTAAACAATTAAAAAACATCATTTATATTTCAGAACATGTATATTTTTTTTTTCACGTTTCATAATCAATACAAACTTTATTATTATTATATTTTTTCACCTTTACAAACGCCCACCACGAAAAGGCACACGCAGCCCTCTCACTATGCGGACACGGTGAAGGAGGAGCTCAAGGACGAACAAAATAAAAATAAAAAGACCGCTAATAAAACAAGGCTAGTAATAACAGAAAAGAAACACGCTAATAAAAAACCCAGAAATAAAACTCGTAATTGGGGGAAGCAATATAACAGAGGAACACAAATCATGAAATAGGAAAAAAAAACTCCCCTCTGTGAAACACTTTGCTAAAAAAAATCCACAATGATAAACAAACAGATACAAATTTTAACACACTCAAGGGAAAAATCATCAAAATAAATGAACAAGTGAAACCATGAGACGAACACTGATAATAAATGAATGACTAAATGAATCAATGAAAATAATCTAGTAATAAAATACACAACGAATGAATTAAAATACCAGGAGACAAAAAAAATCGTAACCGCTCAAATGTAAAAGTAAACAATAACTGAATGAATGAAAGAATAAGTACATAAGAACATAAGAATTAACAGGAGACAAAAAAATAAATATAACCGTTCAATGTAAAACTATAAATACGTGAATGAATGAAAGAATAAGTAGATAAATAATGACAGACAGATACATGTAATAGATAAAACCAATAAAATAAGTACAATAGAAAATAAACGTGTCAAAAAAGATGGCTTGATAAATAAATGAATAACTATTATATTCAAAATACAATAAACATGAATAAGTAGATGAATATAAAAACTAAATAAAAAAAATACAATACAACAAAATAAATATAGAATGGTTAAAACAGATGAATAAATGAATCAATTTATAAATAGATATAATAAAACAAGTCAGTTCCATACACGTTCCCGTACAAACAAACACGAACAAACAAACAAATCCAGATACACACAAACAAACAAACAAACAAACAATCATAAACACACACTCGCCATTGAACGCTTCCTTCCAGTTCACTAAACGTGCTTCGAGTGTGATTTATCAACACACACACACACACACACACACACACACACACACACACACACACACACACACAAGAACAGCAATGCATCCGAAAATACTTGGCGATAAATTAGCGAGAAAACGTTGAACAGAAACACCTTCCATTAAACGTCTCCGGACGCGAATGTTTGAAAGAAAGGCAGAGGAAATGAGAGAAGCGGAGGGAAGAGGTGAGGAGAGGAGAGGAGAGAGCTGGTGGTGGTGGTGGTGGCCATTACCCTCTCAACACCACGCCACAGTCCGCCACAGTCACCTCCTTAATGTCCCTGTGTTGGGCTGCCTCGGCCACCACGTGCAGTCCGTCCACCACCTCACCGAAGACATGAAGCGACACAACACTATCCTGACAGTCTCTGGTGAAGATGCCAAACTTACCATTCTCACCCCGGATACGGTCATTCCACACCAGCCCAAACACATCCCCCGCCCGGCCTGACTCCCGGTACTCACCCTCACCAAGGCCAGGCAGCAGGACGGATGATCCACTACCATCGTTACTCTCGTAGTCCCCGCCTCTCACATACTCTCCCGCCTGCCCCTTCTTTTCGACATGGTACAACCTGGTGTTAACGTAGGAGGGGCCGCGCTGCCCCGTGCACAACAGTAAGAACTGTCTGCCCCGCGGGGTGTCGGGGCACAGTCGGATTTGGACCCGCCGCGTCGCGCTGCCCGACCAGGACAGGTCCAGGAACACCGTGCAGGGGGGGGAGGGCGGCACAACCTCGCTCACCTGGAGGGTTGCCGCGCCCCGTGGCGGGGGATTGTCCTTCAGGGCGTGGAGGCACAGCTGGCCGGCTTCAAGGCTTATTCTTGCGTGTCGGCGCTGACCTTCCACCTGGTGGACAGCAAACACCCGGCCAGCCTCCAGTAGGCGCCTGGCGGGCTGCGTCAGGCTGCGGAGGTCCTCGGCCGTCAAGCTCCCTATCCAGATGAGGTGCAGTCTGTCCATGACGGTGGAGTCTGGGTCTGCCTGGGGCCTGGGCTCCTCTGCAGCAAGTGTTTCCAGAGCCGCCTGGACAGCCTCCAGGGCTGCACTAGATGCCACGTTCACCTTCCTGGCGGTGGTGACGGTGCTGGCATCAGGAAAACATTCTCGGCACTCCTCCACCGCCTGCTCTGCCTCGCCAGTGCAACGAAACACTGAAGTCATCGCCACGCCTGCTTCTTGCTCTGTTGTAAGGGTGCGCAACGTCTCCAGCACGGCCTGCAGCCCCTGCTCCCCCTTCTTCAGCTCCTCCTCCTTGGCCGCCGCACGGGACTCTTCCTGCCGCAGGAGCTCCCTGGCACTCCTGCTCTGGTCCACCAGTCCCAGGAGCCTGTCCTCCAGCTGCTGCTGCCGCTCGCCCCAGCCTGCCAGGGTCGTTTGGTACTGGTTGAGCTGCGACTGAGCCTTCCGGCAGGCGGTGATGGCGGCCACAACTGTGGCCTCCTGTTCCTGCAAGAAGGAACGCATTTTCTTGGGGAGACCCGCCGCCTCCTTCTTGCCAGCTGCTGCTGATGCTGCCCTTTTCCCTTCCCAGGCACTGGGTGGCGGCGAGGCTACTGCTGCCGCTGCCACTTCGGCGTCTCTCATCATCCTTATGAGGGCCTCAACAGCATAGCTGACAGGGAACTGCCCTCCCTCGGGCACGGCGTGGCTGACGCGGCACTCTGGGCAGGTAACACGGCCCTGCACCTTCAGCTGAACTACGCACAGCGTGCAGACAGTGTGGCCACAGGGCAGGGTGCGCGGCCGCTGCACTGTGCCATCATAGCCTGTCATGCACACTGGACACTCCGCAGGGCTGCCGACAGTGTTCATGTTCTTCATCTGTCTCCGTCCTGCCATCCTGCCGCCCCTCCCTGCCGTCTTTATGACGCTGGTGGTGGTGGTGGTGTTGAGGGGCTGTGATGGTCTGACAGACTCTTCTCGCCGTGGCAGTGTTTCGTGGGGTGGTCACGGGCGTGGTGGGCAGACACTCTTCTTTAGGGCGTGCTGCTCATGACTGTCAGTGTACTGATAGTCTCCAAGGAGATAATCAAAATACTGATAGTCTCCAAGGACACTATCACTACAGCCTTGGTGCGTCTGACGGATGAATTTGTACAGAACCGGAGTGAGAGTAACATATGGACAGACAGACAGAGAAGAAATGCAAAAAAAGCTGAATTAGTAAACAACAGACTGACAGACTAACATATGGGCAGCCAGCCAGCCAGAGAGCCAGTCAGACAGACAGTTACAAGGAAAGCCAGTTTAGAAATTTCCCAAGCCAGTCAGTCTGCCAGTTAGGTGTACAGCCATCCAGCCAGTCACCCAGTTAGTTAGATATATAATCAGTAAGTCAGCCAGTAGTCACATAATCAACACGCCGGTTTGGGATACAGTCAGCCAGTCAGCCAGACACAATCAGCTAGTTAGATATACATACTGTCAACCAACAGTCAGTCAATCAGTCAGCTAGTCACCCAACCAGTCAGTCAGTCACCAAGCTAAACAGCTATGCATTTAACCAGCCAGTCAATCAGTCAGCCACCGAACCAGTCAGCCAGCCACCGAGCCAGTCAGGCAGTCAGTAACCCTACAAGTCAGTCAGTCAGCCAGTCAGTTATTAATCGAACCAATCAGTTAGATATCCAGTCACCTAGTCAGTCACCCAGCCAGCCTGTCAACTTTCCCATCGGTCAGTTAGCCAGTTATTACCTTCGTCAATGAAGTTGGGAGGAAGTTATATTTTCGGTCCGGTCAGTATGTTTATGTATTTATTTATTTATTTGTTTGTTTGTTTGTTTGTTTGTTTCTTTGTTTGTTCGTTCGTTCGTGAGCAGTTTCCTGTGCACAATTTTGCGGATATCTCAACCAATTTTTCAGGGAAGCCTCGTATCCATCCAGAATACAACCCATTAATTTTTTTTATGTCAAAGATCAAAGGTCAAGGTCAAGGTCGCACAGAACGTTAGATTGGCCATAATTTCGGTTCTCGTCATCGTTGAGACTTTAGACTTGGTTCATATTTTAGCTCATGGAAAGACGCACCTTGCATGGCCTTGACCTTGACGATTGATTTTGACCTCGAAAAGTTCGCCCAAGGTCAAATTTTCCAAAAAATAGAATTTCATCAAATTTCAAAAAAATTCTTCCATATGATGCACCTTGCATGGCCTTGACCTTGACTTTTGACTCTGACCTCGAAAAGTTCGCGCAAGGTCAAAGTTTCCAAAAAAATAGAATTTCATCAAATTTCGAAACAAATGCTTCCATATGATGCATAGGATCACAGTTGATGCCCATACCAATTTTCAGGACAATCTTTGGCGGAGGTGTACACTCTCCGAGTGCTATGCGCCTAGTATGGATATACATTCAGGTAGTTAGATATGCAGTCAGTCAATCAGCCAGTCATTTAGATATACAGTCACCCAGTCAGCCAATCACCCAGGCATTTAGATATACAGTCCCCCAGTCAGCCAATCACCCAGCCATTTAGATATACAGTCACCCGGTTAGCCAATCACCCAGGCATTTAGATATACAGTCATATACAGTCACCCAGTCAGCCAATCACCCAGGCATTTAGATATACAGTCACCCAGTTAGCCAATCACCCAGGCATTTAGATATACAGTCACCCAGTCAGCCAATCAACCAGTCATTTAGATATACAGTCACCCAGTCAGCCAATCACCCAGCCATTTAGATATACAGTCACCCAGTCAGCCAATCACCCAGGCATTTAGATATACAATCACCCAGTCAGCCAGTCACCCAGTCATTTAGATATACAGTCTTCCAGTCAACCAGTCACCCAGCCACTTAGATATACAGTCACCCAGTCAGCCAATCACTTAGGCATTTAGATATACAGTCACCCAGTCAGCCAATCACCCAGCCATTTAGATATACAGTCACCCAGTCAGCCAATCACTTAGGCATTTATATATACAGTCTGCCAGTCAGCCAGTCAGCCAGTAATTTAGATATACAGTCACCCAGTCAGCCAGTCACCTAGGCATTTAGATATACAGTCACCCAGTCAGCCAGTCACCTAGGCATTTAGATATACAGTCACCCAGTCAGCCAGTCACCTAGGCATTTAGATATACAGTCACCCAGTCAGCCAATCACCCAGGCATTTTGATATACAGTCAGCCAGTCAAACAGCCATTTAGATATACTGTCACCCAGTCAGCCAATCACCCAGGCATTTAGATATACAGTCACCCAGTCAGCCAATCACCCAGGCATTTAGATATACAGTCACCCAGTCAGCCAATCACCCAGGCTTTTAGATATACAGTCACCCAGTCAGCCAATCACCCAGGCATTTAGATATACAGTCACCCAGTCAGCCAATCACCCAGCCATTTAGATATACAGTCACCCAGTCAGCCAATCACCCAGGCTTTTAGATATACAGTCACCCAGTCAGCCAATCACCCAGGCATTTAGATATACAGTCACCCAGTTAGCCAATCACCCAGGCATTTAGATATACAGTCACCCAGTCAGCCAATCAACCAGTCATTTAGATATACAGTCACCCAGTCAGCCAATCACCCAGCCATTTAGATATACAGTCACCCAGTCAGCCAATCACCCAGGCATTTAGATATACAATCACCCAGTCAGCCAGTCACCCAGTCATTTAGATATACAGTCTTCCAGTCAACCAGTCACCCAGCCACTTAGATATACAGTCACCCAGTCAGCCAATCACTTAGGCATTTAGATATACAGTCACCCAGTCAGCCAATCACCCAGCCATTTAGATATACAGTCACCCAGTCAGCCAATCACTTACCCATTTATATATACAGTCTGCCAGTCAGCCAGTCACCCAGTAATTTAGATATACAGTCACCCAGTCAGCCAGTCACCTAGGCATTTAGATATACAGTCACCCAGTCAGCCAGTCACCTAGGCATTTAGATATACAGTCACCCAGTCAGCCAGTCACCTAGGCATTTAGATATACAGTCACCCAGTCAGCCAATCACCCAGGCATTTTGATATACAGTCAGCCAGTCAAACAGCCATTTAGATATACTGTCACCCAGTCAGCCAGTCACCTAGGCATTTTGATATACAGTCACCCAGTCAGCCAATCACCCAGGCATTTAGATATACAGTCACCCAGTCAGCCAGTCACCTAGGCATTTTGATATACAGTCACCCAGTCAGCCAATCACCCAGGCATTTAGATATACAGTCAGCCAGTCAAACAGCCATTTAGATATACAGTCATCCAGTCAGCCAATCACCCAGGCATTTAGATATACAGTCACCCAGTCAGCCAGTCACCTAGGCATTTTGATATACAGTCACCCAGTCAGCCAATCACCCAGGCATTTAGATATACAGTCACCCAGTCAGCCAACCACCCAGGCATTTAGATATACAGTCAGCCAGTCAAACAGCCATTTAGATATACAGTCACCCAGTCAGCCAATCACCCAGGCATTTAGATATACAGTCACCCAGTCAGCCAATCACCCAGCCATTTTGATATACAGTCTGCCAGTAAGCCAGTCACCCAGCAATTTAAATATACAGTCACCCAGTCAGCCAATCACCCAGCCATTTAAATATACAGTCACCCAGTCAGCCAATCACCCAGGCATTTAGATATACAGTCACCCAGTCAGCCAATCACCCAGCCATTTTGATATACAGTCTGCCAGTAAGCCAGTCACCCAGCCATTTAAATATACAGTCACCCAGTGAGCCAGTCACCCAGCCATTTAAATATATAGTCACCCAGTCAGCCAATCACCCACCATTTAGATACACAGTCACCCAGTCAGCCAATCACCCAGGCATTTAGATATACAGTCACCCAGTCAGCCAATCACCCAGGCATTTAGATATCCAATCACCCAGGCTTTTTGATATACAGTCTGCCAGTCAGCCAGTCACCCAGGCATTTAGATATACAGTCACCCAGTCAGACAATCACCCACCATTTAGATATACAGTCACCCAGTCAGCCAATCACCCAGGCATTTAGATATACAGTCACCCAGTCAGACAATCACCCACCATTTAGATATACAGTCACCCAGTCAGCCAATCACCCAGGCATTTTGATATACAGTCACCCAGTCAGCCAGTCACCCAGGCATTTAGATATACAGTCACCCAGTCAGCCAATCACCCAGGCATTTTGATATACAGTCACCCAGTCAGCCAATCACCCAGGCATTTAGATATACAGTCACCCAGTCAGCCAATCACCCACCATTTAGATATACAGTCACCCAGTCAGCCAATCACCTAGGCATTTAGATATACAGTCACCCAGTCAGCCAATCACCTAGGCATTTAGATATACAGTCACCCAGTCAGCCAATCACCCACCATTTAGATATACAGTCACCCAGTCAGCCAATCACCCAGGCATTTAGATATACAGTCACTCAGTCAGCCAATCACCCACCATTTAGATATACAGTCACCCAGTCAGCCAATCATCCAGGCATTTTGATATACAGTCACCCAGTTAGCAAATCACCCAAGCATTTAGATATACAGCCAACCAGTTATCCAATTACCCAGCCATTTAGATATACAGTCACTCAGTCAGCAAGTCACCCAGCCATTTAGATATACAGTCACCCAGTGACCCAGCCACCCAGCCATTTAGATATACAGTCACCCAGTGACCCAGCCACCCAGCCATTTAGATATACAGTCACCCAGTGACCCAGTCACCCAGCCATTTAGATATACAGTCACCCAGTGACCCAGCCACCCAGCCATTTAGATATACAGTCACCCAGTGACCCAGCCACCCAGCTATTTAGATATACAGTCACCCAGTGACCCAGCCACCCAGCCATTTAGATATACAGTCACCCAGTTAGGAAACGGTGTAGTCCTTGTTTTATTGAGCAAGGATTGGACAGGCTTTTTCATCAAGACATTTTAATTAAGTATATATATATATATATATATATATATATATATATATATATATATATATATATATATATATATATATATATATATATATATATGTAATACACAAAACATAATGCTAGGTGTTACAAGGATGCCCCAAGAAATTATCACATTACAGGTGAGGTGGGAGGAGGTTATATTTTCGGTCCGGTCAGTTTGTTTATGTATTTATTTATTTATTTATTTGTTTGTTTGTTTGTTCGTTCGTGAGCAGTTTCCTGTGCACAATTTTGCGGATATCTCAACCAATTTCAAACCTCACACCTGGTGCTACAAGGATGACCCAAGAAACTAACACACTGCATCATGTGTTTATGCAGTGCACGAAATATCACGCAAAATATCACATCGGGTGTTATAAGAATGCTGTGGTGGTGGTGGTGGTGGTGGCCATAACCGTCACAACTCCACGCCACAGTCCGCCACAGTCACCTCTGTAATGTCCCTGTGTTGGACTGTCTCGGCCACCACGTGTAGTCCGTCCACCACCTCACCGAAGACACGAGGCCCACCACCATCCTGACAGTCTTTGGCGTAGATGCCAAACTTACCAGTTTCACCCCGGGCAGGGTCACTCCACTCCAGCCCACACACATCCCCCGCCCGGCCTGACACCCGGTAGTCACCTTCATCAAGGACAGGCAGCAGGACGGATGATCTACTACCAACGTTACTCTCGAGGTCCTCGCTCCTCACATACTCTCCCTCCTCCCCCTTGCTCCACACCGCGTACAACCTGGTGTTAACGTAGAAGGGGCCGCGCTGCCTGCGGGAGGAGGAGAAGTTCAAGGTGTATGGACAAGCGAGAGCAAGGACAGAACAGTTCACCTCACTGGTCTTACGCAAGAGCTCAAGATAATGATATATAGATTGGCAGAGAAGAAGGTGAGCTGAGTGCTGTGTAGAAGATGTACGGAAACTGATCGGTATGTAAGTAAGCAAGTCCGAAGATAGAAGATACAGATATAGATCGATAGCTGAAGATAAATAGACATGGATGGATAGATATGGATAGACAAATAGAGGTAGACAGATGAATACATAGATAGGTAGGTGGATTGGAACGAAGGTGGGTAGAAGAGAACAAGTAGTAGAAATTGACCTCTTTTGACCTCTTTATCTTTGTTGTTATTGTTTTTTGTTACGGGAGCGGCGCCTAGCGGGATTGTTTTTATGTTTGTTTGTTTGTTTTGTGCCCCTGAGCTGCCAACCTTCCTGTAAATCATAAAGGAAGTAAATAAAGTAAGAAATAGACCAAGTAATAGAGTAATAGATGACGATAGAGGACATAGATATAGCAATAGATTACAGAAGGGCAGCATCCAGAGAGCCTTAGACTGAAACACGGGATAGGGAAAGTAAGAAACAGACCAAGTGATAGAGTAATAGATGACGTTAGAGAACATAGATGTAGCAGTAGAGTACACAAGGGCAGCATCCAGAGAGCTTTAGACTGAAACACAGGATAGAGAAAGTAAGAAAGAGACAAAGTAACAGAGTAGTAGATGACGATAGAGAACATAGATGTAGCAGTAGAGTACACAGGCGCAGCATCCAGATAGCTTTAAACTGATCTGTATGTTAGAGGAAGTAAAAGGCGAGCAGAACCGAGAGTAAAAGAGAAAAAAACGAGATTGAAAGAAATAGTGACAGACCGGCCACGAAAAAGAAAGGGGAGTAAAAAAAGAGAAAGAAAAAAAATAGAGAAAACAAACATCCACAGGGCACCGACATGTGTTTGGAAATGAATGAAAGTGGGAATGACATTAGAATAAACTCATAAATTAACATAAACTAACAATTATGAAATCCAGATATTAAAAGAAATTCACCTTCTTTTTTGTTGCTATATTCATGTGTTTTCAGCTTAATGTGCCTTCCTCTTTTTTCCCTTCCCACACATAAAGCTCTCTTATAATTAACAGCAAATAGATAAGATAAACACATAAACGTTGCCCTCATAAACCCCAGTCGACAAGCTGCTGCTACACACACACACACACACACACACACACACACACACACACACACACACACACACCTATATAATTACTTCACTAATGTATAATGGACGCTAATGACAGCCAACAAAACGGCCCGTCGGTCATTACACATTTCATGAAGCAACATCATCTAATTTTTTGGCCTTTTTTTTTAGCTTTTATTGATGTCAAGTGAGAAAGGTAAAACATAGAGGGTATTTAACTATATTTCAATTCATGGCGCGAGCGAGTGAATTTAGTTGAGTGTTGGTGCGTGTAGTTTACTGTTGTTGTTGTTGTTGTTGTTGTTGTTAAAAATTTGAAACGCCATTCACTCAATACTCTTGGCTAGGTGATGTAAGACAGCTTTCTCTCTCTCTCTCTCTCTCTCTCTCTCTCTCTCTCTCTCTCTCTCTCTCTCTCTCTCTCTCTCTCTCTCTCTCTCTCTCTCTCTCTCTCTCTCTCTCTCTCTCTCTCTCTCTCTCTCTCTCTCTCTCTCTCTCTCTCTCTCTCTCTCTCTCTCTCTCTCATTTCTTCGAGAGAGAGAGAGAGAGAGAGAGAGAGAGAGAGAGAGAGAGAGAGAGAGAGAGAGAGAGAGAGAGAGAGAGAGAGAGAGAGAGAGAGAGAGAGAATCACCTTTTTACTGCTCAGGAGGAGGAGAAGGAGGAGGAGGAAGAGGAGAAGGAGGAGGAGGAAGAGGAGAAGGAGGAGGAGAAGGAGGCAAAACAAAGAAGATTCAAGCACCGTCACTTCACATGGACACAGATGCAACAAAAAACTTCCACATTACCAAAAGGCTTTCCATCACCTTCATCTTCATTGTTGTTGTTATTGTTACTGTGACGAGTTTGAAGGAAGAAGATGGAGAAGGGAAGGAAAGGGGAAAGAGAGAAAGGAGGAACTGAGAGAGGAAGGAACGTACTTTATTTTTCTTTCTTTCTCTTTCTCTCTTTTTTTGTTTCTTTCCATATTTCCTTTTTTCCCTCTTTTTTTTTCTTCTTTCTTTCCTCATCTTCTCCTTCTTTCTTTTGTCTTTCTTTCTCTTTCTCTGTTTTCTTTACTTCCGCATGTCCTCCTTACCATCTTTCTCTTCTTTCTTTTTTATTTATTTTTATTATTATGATTATGTATATACCACTCGACTTAGCAAGGGCCATTATGAGCACTTATCTATTCTATTTTTTACATCATTACATATTTATCGCCTTCCTCAAGGAAACGTACAGGCGATCAGGTATATTTATCTCCTTTCTTGCATGTCTTTCCATATTTATTGCCTGTCTCGGCGGCGTGTGAAGTGCGATTAGGTTCTCGAAGTTCCTCGTCCGTTTGATACGTCGGATTCCGTCTGGGTTTGTCTCTAAATCGTGCCCAAAATGTCTTAAGTTCCCAAAGTTCCCCGTTGAAAAATCACATCTCGTCGGCGTATGTTGCTCACCCGTGCCCAAAATGTCTTAAGTTCCCGAAAGTGTTGTTCCGTCTCCGTTTGTTTCTCGGCCGTGCAAAAACATCTTAGGAACGAGTTTTTTTGAGCATCTAACATCACAAAACACACACGATTTCAAACACACAAACACAGAGGGAAAAAAACAATCAGAAAACCAAAACATCTTACAAACGATTTTTATTTTTGAAAATGTAGCCGTACGAAACACAATCACTTATAAACACACAAACACAAAGTAACAACATAACCAGAGAACAGAACACTCCAAGAAACAAACAAGATAACAATAAAATAAAGAGAAAATTAACAAGAGAACCAAAATCCAATAAGAACCAAACGAAGGCAAGATAAAACAATAATACAATAGAGAACAGAAATAAGAAGAAAAGAAAAAAAAGAAGAAACATTGAGGTAAAGAAAAATGTAACTAGAAAACTAAAATCACATAAAAACAAAAGAAGACAAGATAGAGGAATAAGAAAATAAGGATCAGGGAAAACAATAAAAACAACACTTACCAATGCAGACAAGATGAGGAGCCCAGCAACGCGCCACCAGTCTGTCAAGGAAAGAAAACAAAGATATAACTAGAGAAACAACAAAGAAAATAATGCAAGCGTTAACACACACACACACATACACACACACACACACACACACGCACACACACAAACCTTTCTAATAAAAATTAATTCTCTTGTGGATTAAGTAGTTCTCTCTCTCTCTCTCTCTCTCTCTCTCTCTCTCTCAAAACCCTACTTAAAACATTTTATGCTTCATCTGAATATTGAGAGAGAGAGAGAGAGAGAGAGAGAGAGAGAGAGAGAGAGAGAGAGAGAGAGAGAGAGAGAGAGAGAGAGAGAGAGAGAAGAAAAAAGAGTGAAAGGGGAGCAAGATAGCTGCATAACTACCTTCCCCTATCCTCCTCCTTCTCCTCCTCCTCCACCTCCTTCTCCTTCTTCTCCTCCTCCACCTTCTCCTCCTCCTCCTCCTCCTCCTCCTCCTCCTCAAAATAGAATGAGGGACAGAAATTGTGATGGGATGTTAAGCGTTGGAGAAGGGGAGAGAAGGGGAGGAGAAATTACTCTCCCTCTCCCTCTTCCTTCTCCTCTTCCTTCGACCCCGTCTAGAGTACTGTGTACAGTTTTGGTCTCCCTACTACAGAAAAGACATAGAAAAGTTGGAACGGGTTCAACGAAGAGTAACAAAGATGATTCCTAGGTTGAGAAATTTATTATATGAACAAAGGCTTAAAGAAGTAGATTTATTCAGCCTGTCAAAACGAAGAATGCGAGGCGATCTAATAGAAGTGTTTAAAATGTTTAAAGGGTTCAGTGATATTAATGCGGAAGATTACTTTACAATTGATCGATCAAATAGAACAAGAAGAAATCACAATTTGAAGATAAGTGGCAAAAGATTCTCGTCGCACGAAGCTAAACACTTCTTCTTCAATCGAGTTGTTAATGTTTGGAACTCTCTACCCTGTGATGTCGTTGATAGTACAACAGTTACGGTCTTCAAGAATAGATTAGACAAGTATTTTGAATCCAACCAGCAACTAAGATATTACTCATTGTCGTAATAACGTTAAGCTCTTTCGAATACTGGTGTCCTTGTCCGCTTTTATCGCCCGGTTAGTGGTAGCAGTAATGGTAGTTCTTTCCTCTTTCCTACATAAATTCCATGCAGTTTTTCCATGCTGCATGGTTCTTTTTCCTTTCCTGCCAGCTTTGGCTGGAGGGATGGGGGGGTGGGGAGGAACCTTCGCCTTTGCTGTCCTTCATCTTCCATCTTTGATTAGATAGTTAGTGTAGCTTGTCACAAACAGCCTCGTAAGGACCAGCAGGTCTGCTTTTGTTTGTTCTTCATTTGTGTTTCCTTGTGTTCCTCTTCTTCCTCCTCTTTCCTCTTTCCTCCATAACAGCAATGTCTAAGGGTTATTTTTTTCTTTCATTTATTTTTTCTCTTCTCTTCATCTTCCCTCTCTTTTCCTCCTCCTCCTCCTCCTCCTCCTCCTCCTCCTCCTCCTCCTCCCCACATTCGAATCAGCATCTAATCGTAGGAATGATAAAAGTGTGTGTGTGTGTGTGTGTGTGTGTGTGTGTGTGTGTGTGTGTGTGTGTGTGTGTGTGTGTGTGTGTGTGTGTGTGACTTTATTATTGTTATTTCTCTCTCTCTCTCTCTCTCTCTCTCTCTCTCTCTCTCTCTCTCTCTCTCTCTCTCTCTCTCTCTCTCTCTCTCTCTCTCTCTCTCTCTCTCTCTCTCTCTCTCTCTCTCTCTCTCTCTCTCTCTCTCCTCCTCTCTCTCTCTCTCTCTCTCTCTCTCTCTCTCTCTCTCTCTCTCTCTCTCTCTCTCTCTCTCTCTCTCTCTCTCTCTCTCTCTCTCTCTCTCTCTCTCTCTCTCTCTCTCTCTCTCTCTCTCTCTCTCTCTCTCTCTCTCTCTCTCTATCTCTCTCTCTCTCTCTCTCTCTCTCTCTCTCTCTCTCTCTCTCTCTCTCTCTCTCTCTCCTCTAACTCTCTCTCTCTCTCTCTCTCTCTCTCTCTCTCTCTCTCTCTCTCTCTCTCTCTCTCTCTCTCTCTCTCTCTCTCTCTCTCTCTCTCTCTCTCTCTCTCTCTCTCTCTCTCTCTCTCTCTCTCTCTCTCTCTCTCTCTCTCTCTCTCTCTCTCTCTCTCTCTCTCTCTCTCTCTCTCTCTCTCTCTCTCTCTCTCACTTCCACACTCAAAACACTCCATCCATTTAGAAGTATCAGAAAATTCATCTCATTCGCTGGTAAACAATTAAAAAACAACATTTATATTTCAGAACATGTATATTTTTTTTTTCACGTTTCATAATCAATACAAACTTTATTATTATTATATTTTTTCACCTTTACAAACGCCCACCACGAGGCAAATACACGCAGCCCCTCTCACTATGCGGACACGGTGAAGGAGGGAGCTCAAGGACGAACAAAAATAAAAATAAAAAGACCGCTAATAAAACAAGGCTAGTAATAACAGAAAAGAAACACGCTAATAAAAAACCCAGAAATAAAACTCGTAATTGGGGGAAGCAATATAACAGAGGAACACAAATCATGAAATAGGAAAAAAAAAATCCCCTCTGTGAAACACTTTGCTAAAAAAAATCCACAATGATAAACAAACAGATAAAAATTTAAACACTCACGGAAGGGAAAAAATCATCCAAAATAAATGAACAAGTGAAACCATGAGACGAACACTGATAATAAATGAATGACTAAATGAATCAATGAAAATAATCTAGTAATAAAATACACAACGAATGAATTAAAATACCAGGAGACAAAAAAAATCGTAACCGCTCAAATGTAAAAGTAAACAATAACTGAATGAATGAAAGAATAAGTACATAAGAACATAAGAATTAACAGGAGACAAAAAAATAAATATAACCGTTCAATGTAAAACTATAAATACGTGAATGAATGAAAGAATAAGTAGATAAATAATGACAGACAGATACATGTAATAGATAAAACCAATAAAATAAGTGCAATAGAAAATAAACGTGTCAAAAAAGATGGCTTGATAAATAAATGAATAACAATTATATTCAAAATACAATAAACATGAATAAGTAGATGAATATAAAAACTAAATAAAAAAAAAAAACAATACAACAAAATAAATATAGAATGGTTAAAACAGATGAATAAATGAATAAATTTATAAATAGATATAATAAAACAAGTCAGTTCCATACACGTTCCCGTACAAACAAACACGAACAAACAAACAAATCCACACACACACAAACAAACAAACAAACAAACAATCATAAACACACACTCGCCATTGAACGCTTCCTTCCAGTTCACTAAACGTGCTTCGAGTGTGATTCATGAACACACACACACACACACACACACACACACACACACACACACACACACACAAGAACAGCAATGCATCCAAAAATACTTCGGCGATAAATTGGCGAGAAAACGTTGAACAGTAACACTTTCCATTAAACGTTTCCGGACGCGAACGTGTGAAAGAAAGGCAGAGGAAATGAGAGAAGTGGAGGGAAGAGGAGAGGAGAGGAGAGATAAGTGGAGGAAAGGGTGAGGAGTGGAGAGAAGTTAGGGAGGAGGAGGAGGAGGAAAAGGAGAGGTTGTGGTGGTGCCGGCGGGTGTTGAAAGAGGAAAGTGATGAAAAGGAGGTGGAAGAAGAGAGGAGAGGAAAGGAGAAAAGGAAGGAGCAGGAAAATTTAGAAGAGGAAGAAAAAGTTAGAGAAAGGACACGTGAGGAAAAGTAAGGTAAGGAAAGAGGAAAGAAAAGTATAGGACATTAAAACAAAGGAAAGGAAGAACAGTGAAGGAAGAGAAAGGAGAGGAAAGAAAAGGAAAGGAAAGGTGCAGAGAAAAAAGAAATGAATTGGAAAAGAAAAAGGAAAGAAGAAAAGTGAATGTAAAGAGTTTGAAAGAAAGACAGAGAAGCAAATACGAAAAGAAAAAAAAGCAATAAAGAAAAGGGAGGAACACAGAAAGGAGAGGAACGAACACAAAGGAGTGGACT
Organism: Eriocheir sinensis; assembly: GCF_024679095.1. NCBI lineage: Eukaryota > Metazoa > Arthropoda > Malacostraca > Decapoda > Varunidae > Eriocheir > Eriocheir sinensis. The sequence goes on along the minus strand of NC_066550.1, from coordinate 5,374,438 downwards.
GACAGTAAAGAGAGAAGGAGGAGGAAAAAGGAGAAAAAAATAAAAGCGACAAAAAATTCGTCATTAGGTGTTTAATCAGGTTAGAGGCGACACATAAGAACATAAGAACATAAGAACGCAGGAATCTACAAGAGGCCGGTAGGCCTGTACGGGGCAGCTCCTTTGACCCTAAGCTCCCGTGTATCTAGCCCCACCTAATATCGCTGTCCATGAATTTATCTAGTCTATTTTTGAATGTGACAATTGTATTGGCACTCACCACATGACTGCTAAGCCTATTCCACTCATCCACCACCCTATTAGTAAACCAATTTCTGCCTATGTCCCTGTTGAATCTGAATTTATCAAGTTTAAACCCATTACTTCGTGTCCTACCCGGTTCTCTTACCAACAAAACCTTATGAATGTCTCCCTTATTAAAGCCCTTCATCCATTTATAAACCTCGATCATGTCTCCACGCACCCTTCGCCTTTCTAGAGAATGCAAGTTTAACTGTTTGAGTCTTTCCTCGTATGGCAAGTTTTTCAACCCCTGAATCATCTTAGTCATCCTCCTCTGCACCGATTCTAACATTTTGATATCCATTCTATAGTAAGGTGACCAGAACTGAACCGCATAGTCAAGATGAGGTCTAACTAATGCTACATATAGTTTGAGGAAGACTTCGGGGCTTCTGTTGATTACGCTCCTTGAAATAAATCCCAGTACCCTATTAGCTCGATTTCTAGCTTGAATGCATTGTGCCCTTGGACGGAGATCAGAGCTCACTAAGACCCCTAAATCCCTCTCGCACCCTGACCTGCTTATGAGAGTGTCATTTAAGCAATAGTTATGTGAGGGGTTGTTCCTACCTACACTCAGAATACTGCACTTCCCTACATTGAACTCCATCTGCCATTTACCCGCCCAGTCATACAATCTGTTCAGTTCACCTTGGAGAATACTAGCGTCCTGATCCGACTCAATTACTCTACCGATCTTGGTATCATCTGCAAATTTACTAACATCACTACTAATTCCTGTATCTAAGTCATTGATATAAATAATAAACAAAAGTGGACCTAATACCGAACCTTGTGGGACCCCACTCGTAACACATCCCCAGTCAGATCTTTTACCATTGATTTGCACTCTTTGCTTCCTATTGCTAAGCCACGCCTTGACCCAGTTCAAAACTTTACCCTCTACTCCGTGAGCCTGTAATTTAAGCAACAGTCGTTGGTGAGGAACTTTGTCAAACGCTTTACTAAAATCAAGATAGATTACATCATAATTTTCATCTCTGTCAACCGCCTCAAATACTTTATTGTAGAAGGACAAGAGATTGGTGAGGCAAGACCTACCTTTTGTGAACCCATGCTGCGAGTCGTGAATTAAGCTGTTTCTCTAAATGCTCCCGAATGTTCCTGGTTATTATGGACTCCAGCATCTTCCCTATGACCGATGTTAAGCTAATTGGGCGATAGTTTGAAGCAACTGACCTGTCCCCCTTTTTAAAAATCGGCGTCACATTAGCTACTTTCCATAGGCTCGGCACATAGCCAGTATTTACCGACATTTTAAAGATGTCGGTTAGTGGGTCACTGAGTACATCACCTAATTCCTGTAATACCCTCGGAAATGTCCCGTCAGGACCTGGCGAGTTGTTCTTCTTAAGCTTATCTATCTCATCCTGAACTACTTGCCTGGTAATGATTATATCCCTCAATTTGTCGCCATCCCCGCCCTCGTACACCTGAACTCTTTCCGGTATAGTCGTTCGATCCTCCTGTGTGAATACTGAAAGGAAGTAGTCGTTCAACAATGTGCTCATATTTGCGTAATTTTCTACTAGCTCCTCTGTGTTTGTTTTCAGCGGTCCAATTTTCTTCCGTGTTTTTGTTCTATACATCTGAAAGAAGCCCTTAGGATTACTTTTCGCCACATTTGCAACTTTGATCTCATAGTTCCTTTTTGCTATCCTGGTGTTTTTCTTAACTAATCTAGATAGTTCGACGTACCGGCCCCTGATATGTGTTTCACCATTCTTTATTTTCTGATAAATTCCCTTCTTTAACCCAATCTCGTGTTTTAGTCCACGAGTCATCCACTTAGGATAATTGTTTTCTTTTCTAAGTGTTCGCTGTGGTATATGCTGTCCTTGCCCCTTTACTATTACTCTAACTAAGTTATTGTAAGACATTTCTACCTGGTTCTCCTGGCTTTCCAATCCGCAGTTCTGGCTCTCATGAATCCCTAAATTATCCCAGTTTACCCCCTCAAGATGTCTTCAAAGCCCCTCGTAATTTTCTCTTCTGAAATCTGGCACTAACACTGGGAGAGAGAGAGAGAGAGAGAGAGAGAGAGAGAGAGAGAGAGAGAGAGAGAGAGAGAGAGAGAGAGAGAGAGAGAGAGAGAGAGAGAGAGAGAGAGAGAGAGAGAGAGAGAGAGAGAGAGAGAGAGAGAGAGAGAGAGAGAGAGAGAGAGAGAGAGAGAGAGAGAGAGAGAGAGATAGAGAGAGAGAGAGAGAGAGAGAGAGAGAGAGAGAGAGAGAGAGAGAGAGAGAGAGAGAGAGAGAGAGAGAGAGAGAGAGAGAGAGAGGAATTACATAGAATTACATAGAAAATCAGACCACACAGATCCCATGGTCCAGACTTGATGGTCTGTCCTTAAACCTAAGTGATTTTACATTAATCAGAAGACTCCAAAACGTTGCATTTCTACTCTAGTTGATATTAAGTTGAAGGAAGTGACGGTCGAGCTTATTTTTGAAGGAGTCAATCGTGTTACACTGGACCACTGATGGTGGGAGCTTATTCCATTCTCACACTACAACGTTGGTGCAGAAAAATTTGGTGCAGTCTGAATTTACTTGTCTACATCTGAGTTTTACGCCATTGTTCCTCGTGCGCAAAGTGTCATCGATCATAAACAATGTTGATCTGTCTACATTCGTGAAACCATTAAGTATTTTAAAACAGAGAGAGAGAGAGAGAGAGAGAGAGAGAGAGAGAGAGAGAGAGAGAGAGAGAGAGAGAGAGAGAGAGAGAGAGAGAGAGAGAGAGAGAGAGAGAGAGAGAGAGAGAGAGAGCGAGAGAGAGAGAGAGAGAGAGAGAGAGAGAGAGAGAGAGAGAGAGAGAGAGAGAGAGAGAGAGAGAGAGAGAGAGAGAGAGAGAGAGAGAGAGAGAGAGAGAGAGAGAGAGAGAGAGAGAGAGAGAGAGAGAGAGAGAGAGAGAGAGAGAGAGAGAGAGAGAGAGAGAGAGAGAGAGAGAGAGAGAGAGAGAGAGAGAGAGAGAGAGAGAGAGAGAGAGAGAGAGAGAGAGAGAGAGAGAGAGAGAGAGAGAGAGAGAGAGAGAGAGAGAGAGAGAGAGAGAGAGAGAGAGAGAGAGAGAGAGAGAGAGAGAGAGAGAGAGAGAGAGAGAGAGAGAGAGAGAGAGAGAGAGAGAGAGAGAGAGAGAGAGAGAGAGAGAGAGAGAGAGAGAGAGAGAGAGAGAGAGAGAGAGAGAGAGAGAGAGAGAGAGAGAGAGAGACTGACTTCCTACCCAGAACAGCAGAGCACAGGAAACAACACAGTGAGCCTTGTGTGTTGCGTACACGACACGGCGCATCACGACACAGGAACGTCGCCTTGAACTCACAGAGTGTGAAGACAAACAACAGGAACCACGGAAACAACGGGAAGAGCAAACAGCAGGGCGGTGGTGCAGGTGTTGGCCGCAGCAGCTGACCAGGTGGTGATGGTGGCCATTACCCTCACAACACCACGCCACAGTCCGCCACAGTCACCTCCTTAATGTCCCTGTGTTGGGCTGCCTCGGCCACCACGTGCAGTCCGTCCACCACCTCACCGAAGACACGAAGCGACACAACACTATCCTGACAGTCTCTGGTGAAGATGCCAAACTTACCATTCTCACCCCGGATACGGTCATTCCACACTAGCCCAAACACATCCCCCGCCCGGCCTGACTCCCGGTACTCACCCTCACCAAGGCCAGGCAGCAGGACGGATGATCCACTACCATCGTTACTCTCGTAGTCCCCGCCCCTCACAAACTCTCCCGCCTCCCCCTTCTTTTCGACATGGTACAACCTGGTGTTAACGTAGGAGGGGCCGCGCTGCCCCGTGCACAACAGTAAGAACTGTCTGCCCCGCGGGGTGTCAGGGCTCAGACGGATTCGGACCCGCCGCGGAGCTCTGCCCGGCCAGGACAGGTCCAGGAACACCGTGCAGGGGGGGGAGGGCGGCACAACCTCGCTCACCTGCAGGGTGGCCGCGCCCCGTGGCAAGGGATGGTTCTTCAGGGCGTGGAGGCACAGCTGGCCGGCTTCAAGGCTTATTCTTGCGTGTCGGCGCTGACCTTCCGCCTGGTGGACAGCAAACACCCGGCCAGCCTCCAGCAGGCGCCTGGCGGGCTGCGTCAGGCTGCGGAGGTCCTCGGCCGTCAAGCTCCCTGTCCAGATGAGGTGCAGTCTGTCCATGACGGTGGAGTCTGGGTCTGCCTGGGGCCTGGGCTCCTCTGTAGTAAGTATTTCCTGAGCCGCCTGGACAGCCTCCAGGGCTGCACTAGATGCTACGTTCACCTTCCTGGCGGTGGTGACGGTGCTGGCATCAGGAAAACACTCTCGGCACTCCTTCACCGCCTGCTCTGCCTCGCCAGTGCAACGAAACACTTCAGGCATCGCCGCGCCTACTTCTTGCTTTGTTGTAAGGGTGCGCAACGTCTCCAGCGCGGCCTGCAGCCCCTGCTCCTCCTTCTTCAGCGCCTCCTCCTTGGCCGCCGCACGGGACTCTTCCTGCTGCAGGAGCTCCCTGGCACTGCAGCTCTGGTCTAACAGTCCCAGGAGCCTCTCCTCCAACTGCTGCTGCCGCTTGCCCCAGCCTGCCAGTGTCGTTTGGTACTGGTTCAGCTGTGACTGAGCCTCCCGGCAAGCGGTGATGGCGGCCACAACTGTGGCCTCCTGTTCCTGCAAGAAGGAACGCATTTTCTTGGAGAGACCCGCCGCCTCCTTCTTGCAACCCGCCCCTGCTGCTCCTTCCCCTTCCCCGGCACTGGGTGGCGGCGAGGCTGCTGCTGCTGGAGCCACCTCAGCGTCTCTCACCATTCTTATGAAGGCCTCAAGAGCATAGCACACAGGGAACTGCCCTTCCTCGGGCACGGCGTGGCTGACGCGGCACTCTGGGCAGGCAACACGGCCCTGCTTCTTTAGCTGATCTATGCACAGCGTGCAGACAGTGTGTCCGCAGGGCAGGGTGCGCGGCCGCTGCACGGTGCCATCATAGCCTGTCATGCACACTGGACATTCCTCAGGGCTGCCGGCAGTGTTCATGTTCACCTGTCTCCGTCCTGCCATCTTGCCGTCCCTCCCTACAGCCTTCATGACGTTTTTATTGTTGTTGTTGTTGTTGTTGGTGGTGGTGGTGGTGGTGATGGTGTTGAGGTGCTGTGATGGTCTGACACACTCTTCTCGCCGTGGCAGTGTTCCGTGAGGTGGTCACGGGCGTGGTGGGCGGACACTCTTCTTTAGGGTGGCACGGCTCTGCCTGGGAGTGGCTGTCGCTGAGTGCAGCTCACGACCATCACTGTATTGATAGTCTCCAAGGAGATAATCTATACACTGATAGTCTCCAAGGAGACTATCACTGCAGGCTTGGTGCGTCTGGGAGGGAGGGCAGGAGGGGGAGGGACACACAAGCTTCAACAATAACTATTTTGAGAGAGAGAGAGAGAGAGAGAGAGAGAGAGAGAGAGAGAGAGAGAGAGAGAGAGAGAGAGAGAGAGAGAGAGAGAGAGAGAGAGAGAGAGAGAGAGAGAGAGAGAGAGAGAGAGAGAGAGAGAGAGAGAGAGAGAGAGAGAGAGAGAGAGAGAGAGAGAGAGAGAGAGAGAGAGAGAGAGAGAGAGAGAGAGAGAGAGAGAGAGAGAGATAGAGAGATAGAGAGAGAGAGAGAGAGAGAGAGAGAGAGCCTCCTTCCTCCTCCTCCGCCCCCCCTCCTCCCTCCCCGCCCACCTCCCTCCTCCTCCTCCTCTCCCTCTTCCTCCTCCTGTCCTCCGCCCTTCGCTCGTCCTCCCTCCCACACCTGTCCTTCACCTTCCCCTTCCCCTCTTCCTCCTCCCTCTCCTCGTCCGTCCCTCCTCCCCACCTCACTCTCCCTCCTTCCTCCTCCTCCTCCTCCTCCTCCTCCTCCTCTCTCCTCCTCCTCCGCCTCAAATTCCTCGCCTTCCTCTTCCGTCCCCCTCCCCTCTTCCCGCCCACTCCCCTCCTCCTCCTCCTCCCTCTTTCTCCTCCTCCTGTCCTCCGCCTCCTCGCTCGTCCCTCCTCCAACACCTGTCCCTTTACCTTCCCTTTCCCCTCTTCCTCCTCCCTCTCCTCGTCCATTCCTCCCTCCACCACCTCACCCTCCCTTTCTCCTTCTTCCTCTTCCTCCTCCTCCTCCCCTTTCCACCTTCCACCTCTTCCACAATTTCTCCTCGTTCTTCACAGCAGGTCCCTCCCTCCTTCCTGCTCTCCTCCCCCTTCACCCACCCTCCTGGCCCCCTTCCGACCGTCGGGTTCTTGTTGTTGGTGATAGTCAGGTTCGTTATGTTGACAGGTATTTTTGCTCCAAGGATAAGAACAGGACGAGGGTGTGTTTCAGGGGCAGGTGGGCCATATATCAGACAGGATTGAGGCGTGTATGGCAAGCGAGGGATCGAACCCCATTGTCTTTCTCAGCTGTGGCGGAAACGACGTTTCGTGTGCCAAGCGAGGACCTTCTCAGGCGTTTTAGAGAATTGTTAGCAGGATACGTGACGCTGGTGGGTCACCAGTAGTGTGGCGTCCTGCCAAGGAGGGCGTTGGCGATGGATGGCTGTCCAGGGCGATAGCAGTGAACAGCAGACTTGCTGAGCACTGCGAGCGCAATGGGTGGCTGTTCGTCGACAATTGGGACCTCTTCTTTGGCAACGACGCCTCTACGCCCGTGACGGGATACACTTGACGTTCAAGGGTGTTGAGGCTCTCTCAGACTCCCTTGAGCGAGCACTTGGTACCCTGAGGGATTTTTTAGCATAGGCGAGGGGGAGGAGTAATGGGAGCAATGGGAGGAGTAATGGGAGGGTACATCTAGCGCATAATATAACCAGGCAGCTTAGAAGTAATTCTAGAGGAGTAACATAGGACGGGCTAAGAATCTTCTATACTAACAGCAGGATCCTCAGAAACAAGATAGACTTACTAAGGGGTGAAGCTTGTTCAGAAAATTTTGACATAATAGCGATCACTGAGACATGGATAGACACTGCTAATATAAGTTTTAGGTCAGAATTTGAAATAACGGGTTATCAGATGTTTCACAAAGACAGAAGGGGCAGAAAGGGAGGTGGAGTTGCGCTATATGTTAAAGACTCACTTAAATGTTTAGTTAACAACTCAGTCAAAACTAACATGGATTCAGAATCAGTTTGGGTGGACGTTTACAAAGGGAAAGAAAAACTAACTCTAGGAGTTATATACAGGCCACCCAACCTTAACAGGCAGGACACGAGTATATTACTACAGGAGATTGGCAGGGCGAGTATGAGTAGAAATGTCTGCGTAATGGGGGACTTTAATTATAGGAATATAGACTGGGAAGATCTAGTGGGTGACCTGGAAGCCGAGGACTTTCTTGAAGTTATACAAGATAATTTCCATAAGCAGGTAGTTACTGAGCCTACCAGAGGAGATAACATATTAGACTTAGTCCCAACCAATAATGGGAACTTACGTGAGTTGGAGGTGGGCGGAGAGTTAGGAAATAGTGATCACAGAACGGTTCGTTTTAGGTTAGACTGGGCGGTAACCCGTGATCCAAACCCAGTGTTAGTGCCAGATTTTAGAAGAGCAAACTACGAGGGGCTTCGAAGATATCTTGAAGGGGTAAACTGGGATAATTTAGGGATTCATGAGGGCCAGAACTGTGATTGGAGAGCCAGGAGAACCAGGTAGAAATGTCTTACAATAATTTAGTTAGAGTAATAGTAGAGGGCAAGAACAGCATATACCACAGCGAACACTTAGAAAAGAAAACAATGATCCTAAGTGGATGACTCGTGGACTAAAACACGAGATTGGGTTAAAGAAGGAATTTATCAGAAAATAAAGAATGGGGAAACACATCTCAGGGGCCGGTACGTCGAACTATCTAGATTAGTTAAGAAAACACCAGGATAGCAAAAAAGAACTATGAGATCAAAGTAGCAAATGAGGCGAAAAGTAACCCTAAGGGCTTTTTCAGATGTATAGAACAAAACACGGGAGAAAATTGACCGCTGAAATCAAACACAGGGAGCTAGTAGAAAATTACGAAAATATGAGCACATTGTAGAACGACTACTTCCTGTCAGTATTCACACAGGAGGATCGAACGACTATACCGGAAAGAGTTCAGGTGTACGAGGCGGGGAGGGCGATAAATGGAGGGATATAATCATTACCAGGCAAGTAGTTCAGGATGAGATAGATAAGCTTAAGAAGAACAAGTCGCCAGGTCCTGACGGGATATTTCCGAGGGTATTAAAGGAGCTAGGTGATATAATCAGTGACTCACCAACCGACATCTTTAAGATGTCGGTAAATACTGGCTATGTGCCGAGCCTATGGAAAGTAGCTAATGTGACGCTGATTTTAAAAAGGGGGACAGGTCAGTTGCTTCAAACTATCGCCCAATTAGCTTAACATCGGTCATAGGGAAGATGCTGGAGTCCATAATAGCCAGGAAACATTCGGGAGCATTTAGAGAAACATAGCTTAATTCACGACTCGCAGCATGGGTTCACAAAAGGTAGGTCATGCCTCACCAATCTCTTTGTCCTTCTACAATAAAGTATTTGAGGCGGTTGACAGAGATGAAAATTATGATGTAATCTATCTTGATTTTAGTAAAGCGTTTGACAAAGTTCCTCACCAACGACTGTTGCTTAAATTGCAGGCTCACGGAGTAGAGGGTAAAGTTTTGAACTGGGTCAAGGCGTGGCTTAGCAATAGGAAGCAAAGAGTGCAAATCAATGGTAAAAGATCTGACTGGGGATGTGTTACGAGGGGTCCCACAAGGTTCGGTATTAGGTCCACTTTTGTTTATTATTTATATCAATGACTTAGACACAGGAATTAGTAGTGATGTTAGTAAATTTGCAGATGATACCAAGATCGGTAGAGTAATTGAGTCGGATCAGGACGCTAGTATTCTCCAAGGTGAACTCAACAGATTATATGATCATGGATAAATGGCAGATGGAGTTCAATGTAGGGAAGTGCAGTATTCTGAGTGTAGGTAGGAACAACCCCTCACATAACTATTGCTTAAATGACACTCTCATAAGTAGGTCTGGGTGCGAGAGGGAGTTAGGGGTCTTAGTGAGCTCTGATCTCCGTCCAAGGGCACAATGCATTCAAGCTAGAAATCGAGCTAATAGGGTACTGGATTTATTTCAAGGAGCGTAAGCAACAGAAGCCCAAGTCTTCCTCAAACTATATTTAGCATTAGTTAGACCTCATCTTGACTATGCGGTTCAGTTCTGGTCACCCTACTATAGAATGGATATCAAAATGTTAGAATCGGTGCAGAGGAGGATGACTAAGATGATTCAGGGGTTGAGAAACTTGCCATACGAGGAACGACTCAAACAGTTAAACTTGCATTCTCTAGAAAGGCGAAGGGTGCGTGGAGACATGATCGAGGTTTATAAAGGGATGAAGGGCGTTAATATGGAGACATTCATAAGGTATTGTTCGTAAGACAACACGGTAGGACACGAAGTAACGGGTTTAAACTGGATAAATTCAGATTCAACAGGGACATAGGCAAAAATTGGTTTACTAATAGGGTGGTGGATGAGTGGAATAGGCTTAGCAGTCATGTGGTGAGTGCCAATACAATTGTCACATTCAAAATAGACTAGATAAACTGAGAAACCAGATGTGGTAGCCATCACAGAGACTAACTCTGCACATCTAGTATCTGAACTGTCATTTCTACGAAAGCTTCCAATCGAATGCACAAGAAAGGAGGAGGAGTAATTGTACGCTCCCTGCCATAAAAATAGACAAACAGGATGTAGAGAATTACGACATGTCATGAATAATAAGAACCAACACTTGCGACCGTATACAGGCCTCCAAAACAACAAGCAGCTGATGACACTGTTCTGTACGAAGAGCTTCACTCTTAACACAAAGTAAACAAGCAATAATAATTGGGGACTTAACATTGACTGGGGACAATTGACTGGAGATCAAGAGGGTAACAGGCTTATAGAAATGGTGGAGGATTCGTTCTCACCAAGCTGTAACTCAACCAACAAGAGAAAACAATCTGATCTGGTATTAGTAAGCGACCCTGACCTCATTCGCGACTGTGAAGTTGGTGAAAAATTAACGGTTGCGATCACCACTTAATCCGTTTCAATGTCAACATAAGTCACAAACTCGTAGACAATCCGTCAGTGATACCAGACTACAAAGCAAATTTCAACCTCAGCCCGTGAGCTGCTTCTCCGCGACCTGGGACCAACTTCACCTAACTGACAATACAATCGACAACGTGTGGAACAACTTCAAAGATAAGCTTTTGGGAGCAGAAAAGGCTACAGTGCCGACGAAACCCAGGCGAGTAAATGGTGCCGTAGATCCACCGTGGATGACCAGAGAAAAAAAGGCGGTAAACTTAAAAAAGGAATTATAACCTAATGAAAGAGAGAATGACACGGCTGAAGCTCCGTACTAGTACTATTAAATAACAGAGCTTGTCACACCTTATTCGAGTAGTAAACGCACCAATAAAAACAAATAGTGCGACATCAAGACAAACTCTAAAAAAATTCTTCACATACATCAGACGAAAAAGAGTAAAAATCCAATTGTTGGTCCCCTGACAGACGAGACTGAGCTGCAACCAGGACAGTAAAACAAATACAAATCAACAGTAACTTCGCATTCGTATTCACAGTCGAGAAATATCGAAACCATGCTCAGAACCCCGACGCGCCGAGGGGAATTACGCCCTGAAATTGACTCAATATGACCAAGAAGTGAGTAGGGCTTTGACAACTCGACACGAACAACAATAGGACCTGACGGTTTGTCCTTCGCGGTTATTAAAAGAGCTTTAAACAACAACATACCTCTTCAAAGCCATCTCATTAACATATCTCAACCAGTCTGTTCAATTGAAAAAGGTCCCGGAAGACTGGAAGATGGCGAACGTAACACCAATTTTCAAAAAAGGAGACAAAAGCGTTGCATTAAACTACAGGCCCATAAGTTTGACATCAGTATAAGGAAAAATACCGAAATTTCAGCATTATTAGAGACAAACTTCTGGTTAGTTTCTAGAAGACACATAATGTAATCTTCCGACACCTGTGCATATTTTTCAGAAACAAGCGCTCCTGCCTAAACGAATTTATTAGGATCTCTTCCAAGGTATATATAAGAACTGGGATGCCCATCCCCAGTGATGTTATATACCTGGACCCTTTCAGAAAGCTCTTCGACAAGGCACTCGCACGAGCGACTCCTTAAGAAACTGCACTGAGGGAAGTATTGAGCCAATCTGATCGCGTGGATAAGAGATTGGCTCACTGGACAGAAAACAACGAGTACTACTCTAACGGACAGCTCTGATTGGCTTCCAGTCACTAGTGGAGTGCCCTCAAGGCGTCAGTGCTGGGACCCATTCTCTTCATCACATATATCAACGACTCCGAATCAGGACTGAAATCCACAATATCGAAATTTGCTGATGACACTAAGGGTGGGGGAAAGGCCCCCTACAAAGACCGACTGCGAAATCATTCAGAAAGACCTTCAATCACATTATCGAATGGTCGGAAAAATGGCAAATGTCCTTTTAATGTTGACAAATGCAAAGTCATGCACATTGGGTCCAGAAATAGTAACCAGCACATAGCGCATCATGAATGGGAGGACCTCTGCAAGCGATGCAGGAGGAAGTGCAAGGATCTTGAGTCACTATCAGCAGTGACCTGAAACACGCGAATCACTGCAAAAAGCATAGCAACAAAGCCAACACTATGCTTCGGGTTCAGAAGCGAGGAACTTCGTGTATAAACGCCAGACGTGATGCCATATCCTTGTATAATCTCCATGGTAAGACCGCACCGAGTATGCAGTACAGTTCTGGTCTCCTAATTACAGAAAGGACATTGATTTACTGGAAAGGATTCAACGACGCGCCACGAAATGATACCAAACCTTAAGGCCTCAACTGGCATGAGGAACGACTCAAGCGACTCAATCTCTTTTACATTAGAGAAAAGACGCCTACGAGGGAGATATGATTCAAGTCTTCAAGTATCTGAAAAAATTCAATAACGTCGATTACTCCAATTTTTGAATTGCAACCAAATCCTAAGAACTAGAAATAACGGTTTACCCATTCAGTTCTAGTCGATGTAACACATGACATCGGAAGGAAGTTTTTTCAAACCGAGTCATCCGTCACTGGAACAATCTTCCTTCAGAAGTAGTAAATGCGAATAATTATCAACTCCTTCAACATAGAATCGACCGTCACCTCGCTATGTCGGGAGTAAACTGAATACACGAGTTGCTTTCGTTCCGTTCCTTATCATCGAGGTGCTTTCATCTGCTCCTCATCGTCGAGGTAGTAAGCCATCTGCCCCAGGCCCCAGGTCGAGCGATTAAATCACCAAAGCGGGCAACCCTGCACGAGCCAATAGGCTTTCTGTTGCCTGCGTTTACAGTTTACGCTTCCTCCTCCTCCTCCCTCCTGCTCCCCTTCACTTACCTCTTTCGTACCACCGGGCGGGTTTCTGGAATTTAATGAAACAGGTGAACACAAGGCTGGTCCTTCAGACAAGAGAACTGAAACGGCTTGAAACGGGTCAGTGCGGCTTATGAGAGAGAGAGAGAGAGAGAGAGAGAGAGAGAGAGAGAGAGAGAGAGAGAGAGAGAGAGAGAGAGAGAGAGAGAGAGAGAGAGAGAGAGAGAGAGAGAGAGAGAGAGAGAGAGAGAGAGAGAGAGAGAGAGAGAGAGAGAGAGAGAGAGAGAGAGAGAGAGAGAGAGAGAGAGAGAGAGAGAGAGAGAGAGAGAGAGAGAGAGAGAGAGAGAGAGAGAGAGAGAGAGAGAGAGAGAGAGAGAGAGAGAAGAGAAAGGAAAGATGGAAGCAAAGGAAAATGGATCGCGAAGGAAGGGAAGAAGAGGGGAAGAGAAAAGGAAGAGGGGAGGAAGAGAGGAGGAAAAAGGGAAGAGGAGAGGGGAAGCAAGGGAAGAAGAGCAAGACTGAAAGTGAGATGAGGAAACGAAGGAGGAGGAGGGGTAAAGAAGAGGGAAAGAGGAGGAAGAGAGGAAAGGAAGGAGAGGAAGAAGGGAGGAGGGAAAAGCGATAAAGCACAGGCCGGGGCAATAAATTATGGCAACGTAATAAAAGAGCAAAAGGAAATCTGTTTAGGCGAAGGAAAAGAGGAAAAAGAGGAAAAGTGGAAAACAGGAAAAAAAATTGAAGATGCAAAAAATGATAATACTGTTAGAAGAAATAAAGCAAAAAGAACAAACAATAAAGGAGGAAAAAAAGAGAGTGAAAATATATAGAAAAGGAAGAATGTAGGAAGATAAGGAAAGTGTGGAAAAGGAAGGAAGGGAGACGAAGAGTGTAGGAAGATAAATAAGGGAAACTAAAGTGTAGGAAAGGATGGGAAAAGTGTAGCAAGGAAAGGAAGGGAAACAAAAAGAGTCTGCAAAGAAAGAAAGGGAAAGAGAGAGAGAGTTAAGGAATAAGGAGAAAGAAAGTGTGAAAAGGAGGGAAAGGAAACTAAGACAAGAAAGATAAAGAAGGAAACTAAAGTGCAGGAAAGGAAAGGAAAAGTATAGAAAGGAAAGAAAGGAGACAAAGAGTAAATAAAGAAAATAGGAAAGAAAGAGGAAAGAATAAGGAGATAAGGAAAGTAGAAAAGGAAGGAAGGGAAACTAAGAACAGAAAGATTAAGAAGGAAACTGAAGGCAGGAAAGGAAGGAAAAGTGGAGAGGAAAGGAAGGAAATAAAGAGTAAACTAAGAAAGAAAGGAAGGAAAAGAGAGTGAAGGAAAAGAAAGGAAGATTGCTGTGAGGAAGAAAGGGAACGAAATGGTTTAGAAAAGAAAGGAAGGAAAACATAGAGGATTGGAAGCGAGGGAAAGAGTACAGGAAGGAAAGGAAAGGAAGGGAAAAAGAAGTGGTCGAAGGGAAGGAAAGAACGTAGAAAAGGAAGGACGAGAAAAAAATAACAAAGGGAAAGAGAAAAACTATATATAGGGAGGGAGGAAAAGTGATCAGGAAAAAGAAGAAAGGAAGGAAATAATGAAAAAAATGAGAACAAAAAAGTATATGTCAAGAAAGGAAGGGAAGAAAAAAAGATAGTGAAGAAAAGGCACAAAAGAAGAAAAGAGAGAGGAGTGAAAGGTTGTAGAGAGTAAAGAAGGTTAAGGAAAAAGATGTGAAAAGCGAAGTAAAAAAAGTGTAGGAAGAAAAGAGGAAGAGGAAGAAAAACAAAAAAAAAAGTACAGGGAGGGAAGGACCCGCAGCAAAGGATGACATAGAGAATAGAAGGGAAAGAATAGAATATATAAAGGAAGAGAGGGAACGAGAAGAGTGAAGGAAGAGAAGGAAAGTGCTGGAAAGGAAGAAAATCAAGAGAAAGGAAAGAAATGAGAGCAGGAAGGAAAATAAGAATAGGAAGGAAAAGAAAGGAAACAAAAAAGTGCTGGGAGAGAAGGAAAAGAAAGGAAATGAAAGGTAAAAATAAGTATAGGAAGGAAAAGAAAGGAAAGAGAAAAGTGCTGGCTGGGAAGGAAAAGAAAGGAAAGGAAAAATTAGAAAAGGAAACAACAAAGAAAGCAAGAATGAAAACAACTGAAAAGTGAGACCAAAGGAAGAAAGGGATACAGAAAAGTGCAAAAAGGGAAGGAAAATGTCAAGAAAGAAAGAAAGGAAGAAAGAAAGCAAAGAGTGGAAGAAGGAATGAAGGAAACAAAAGAGTATATATCAAGAGAGCAGGAAAAAGAACACAGCAGTGCTGCTCCACCACCGCCTCCCTCGTGTGTGTGTGTGTGTGTGTGTGTGTGTGGAAGGTGGCGTTTCATGATGCGGACGTGACACAGCCGTCCACTCACCAAATGAAGCAAAGCAACACAGGGGCTGCGTCACCCCTGGGGCATAACAAAAGCTGTGTCGGTGTGGGCTCATATGTATAGACAGATTGGTTTGCGGTCAGGCAGATGAGACAGGTGTTAAAGGCAAGGCTGTATACGTATAGTCATGTGTATAGACAGACAGGTAGGAAGGAAGGAAAGCAAAAGGATTGGAAGGAGGAAAAGAGTGCAGGAAGGAAGGAAAGAAGGGAAAAAGAATGTAGAAGTGAAAGGAAAGGAGAAACAAAGGAGGAAGAAACAAAGGGGATTTTGAGAACTTTGCAATGAGGTATGAATATCGTCCATGGTTGAATTACAAATAAAGGACAGGAAAGGAATAGATGGAAGAAAAAGTACAGGAAAGAAGGAGAGAGGAGGAAGCAGGAAATATAAAGGAAAGGAAAGGAAGGAAAGGAGTGCAAGAAGGAGAGGGCGGGACAGGAATATAAAAAGGAAAGGAAGGAAAGGAAGTGCAGGAAAGGAGAGGACGGGACAGGAATATAAAGGAAAGGAAGGAAAGGAAGGAGGCAGGAAGGAGAGGGCGGGACAGGAATATAAAGGAAAGGAAAGGAAGGAAAGAAGGAGTGCAGGAAGGAGAGGGCGGGACAGGAATATAAAGGAAAGGAAAGGAAGGAAAGGAGTGCAGGAAGGAGAGGGCGGGACAGGAATATAAAGGAAAGGAAAGGAAGGAAAGAAGGAGTGCAGGAAGGAGAGGACGGGGCAGGAATATAAAGGAAAGGAAAGGAAGGAAAGGAGTGCAGGAAGGAGAGGACGGGGCAGGAATATAAAGGAAAGGAAAGGAAGGAAAGGAGTGCAGGAAGGAGAGGACGGGACAGGAATATAAAGGAAAGGAAAGGAAGGAAAGAAGGAGTGCAGGAAGGAGAGGACGGGGCAGGAATATAAAGGAAAGGAAAGGAAGGAAAGAAGGCAGGATGAAGGAGAGGACGGAACAGGAATATAAAGGAAAGGAAAGGAAGGAAAGAAGGAGTGGATGAAGGAGAGGACGGGGCAGGAATATAAAGGAAAGGAAAGGAAGGAAAGAAGGAGTGCAGAAAGGAGAGGACGGGGCAGGAATATAAAGGAAAGGAAAGGAAGGAAAGGAGTGCAGGAAGGAGAGGACGGGGCAGGAATATAAAGGAAAGGAAAGGAAGGAAAGAAGGAGTGGATGAAGGAGAGGACGGAACAGGAATATAAAGGAAAGGAAAGGAAGGAAAGAAGGAGTGCAGGAAGGAGAGGACGGGGCAGGAATATAAAGGAAAGGAAAGGAAGGAAAGAAGGAGTGCAGGAAGGAGAGGACGGGGCAGGAATATAAAGGAAAGGAAAGGAAGGAAAGAAGGAGTGCAGGAAGGAGAGGACGGGGCAGGAATATAAAGGAAAGGAAAGGAAGGAAAGGAGAGGATGGGGCAGGAATATAAAGGAAAGGAAAAGAAGGAAAGGAGGCAGGAAGGAGAGGACGGGGCAGGAATATAAAGGAAAGGAAAGGAAGGAAAGAAGGAGGAGGAAGGAGAGGACGGGGCAGGAATATAAAGGAAAGGAAGGAAAGAAGGAGTGCAGGAAGGAGAGGACGGGGCAGGAATATAAAGGAAAGGAAAAGAAGGAAAGAAGGAGTGCAGGAAGGAGAGGACGGGGCAGGAATATAAAGGAAAGGAAAGGAAGGAAAGGAGTGCAGGAAGGAGAGAACAGGACAGAAATAGCGCAGGTAGAGAAGGAAGAGGAAGAAAGGAGGTGCAGAAGAAAGTATAAACAAAAGAAAAGGAACGACACGTGAAATTACCCACCAAGAAGAAAAAAAAACTAAAATAAATAATACAAAAAACCTTCGAAGATAACAATACTAAGGAGAAAGCAAAGACTCGTGGAAATCAATAAGCTCAGGTAAGGGAAGGGAGAAGAAGGGGCCGCGGCAGGTGCTCAGGTAACACGCCACCTGCGGCCGCCCAACAGGTGTGTGGTAATTACATCTGACACGGGGAGACGCAGGTGGAAGGAGGGATTAAGGGAGGAATGATTTAAAGGAGAGAGAGAGAGAGAGAGAGAGAGAGAAAGAGAGAGAGAGAGAGAGAGAGAGAGAGAGAGAGAGAGAGTAGGTAGAGAGGTAGGAGAGAGAGAGAGAGAGAGAGAGATGGAGAAAAGAGGGGAAGGAGTAAAGTGGATGTAAAGAGAGAGAGAGAGAGAGAGAGAGAGAGAAGAGAGAGAGAGAGAGAGAGAGAGAGAGAGAGAGAGAGAGAGAGAGAGAGAGAGAGAGAGAGAGAGAGAGAGACAGAGAGAGAGAGAGAGAGAGGTAGGAGAGAGAGAGAGAGAGAGAGAGAGAGAGAGGAGGGGGAAGTGAGAAGTGGATGAAAGAGAGAGAGAGAGAGAGAGAGAGAGAGAGAGAGAGAGAGAGAGAGAGAGAGAGAGAGGTAGGTAGGAAGAGAGGGGGGGAGCAGAGGGAGGGGAAGGGGAAGAGAGAGAGAGAGAGAGAGAGAGACAGAGAGAGAGAGAGAGAGAGAGAGAGAGAGAGAGAGAGAGAGAGAGAGAGAGAGAGAGAGAGGGGGGGGGGGAGCGTGAGGGAGGGGACCGGGGGGCGAGAGAGAGAGAGAGAGAGAGAGAGAGAGAGAGAGAGAGAGAGAGAGAGAGAGAGAGAGAGAGAGAGAGAGAGAGAGAGAGACGAGTATATCATATAGAAAATCTATCACAAGAGACCCCATGGTCCAGACTTGGTGGTCTGTCCTAACCCGGGTGATTTTACATTAATCAGGGGAAGAATGCAAAATCGTTGTATTTCTACTCTAGTTGATATTAAGTTGAAGGAAGTGACGGTTTGTTTTTATTTTGAAGGAGTCAATCGTGTTACACTCGGACCACTGATGATGGGAGCTTATTCATTTCGCACTACAACGTTGGTGAAGAAAAATTTTGGTGCAGTCTGAATTTACTTGTTCACATCTGTTTTCTTACGCCATTGTTCCTCGTGCGCAAAGTCAATCATAAACAATGTTGATCTGTCTACATCAGAACCATTAAGTATTTTAAAACATTCGATCAGTTTTCTCGGAGGACGCGTTTCTCAAGAGAACATGTTATGCAGAAAGCCTTTCTTCGTAGGATTTGCTGCGCAAGGAAGGGATGCCAATTTCGCCGCCCGACGCCGAACACCTTCTAATTTAGCAATACCTTTGCATGGTGGGGAGACCAAAACTGGTACCGCATATCTCAAGTGGGGTCTGACTAACTGTTGTAGAGCGGGAGTATTACATCTTATTCTAAACAAAAAGTTTTCTTTTTAATGAAGCCCAAATATCTCTGTTCGCTTTATTTGCTGCATCGATGCATTGCTGTGGAGAATTTGAGGTTTGACGCGACGGACCCCAAGTCCTTGACGCATTGAACACTTTTGAGTTTAACGTCGCGCATTTCGTAATCAAACTTTATTCCTCGTTCCAACTTAGCGACCTGGCACTTGTCTGGCCAAAAGCAAGAAATTTCATCTATCCACCGTTGAAATTTTGTGCAAATCCTCTTGGAGGCTTTGCCTCGTCTCTTTTCAGTAGAGAACCGGAGTTATCAATCTTTTGTGTCGTCTGCAACTTACTAATGCGGTTATTGAGTCCAACATCTACGTCGTTGATGTAAATAATGAAGAGTACCAGACTAAGAACTGAGCTCCCGAGGAAAAGAACTGAGCCCTAAGAGAGGGGGGGAGGAAACATACAAAGAAAGATAAAAAAACAAAGAAAAAGAAAAAGAAAAGTGCGGAAAGGAAAGGAAAAGAAAGCGTTCGAAAATACCTAAGTGTCCCCATCCTCCCTCTCTGCCTGATTCGCCACATAGTAATAATAATAATAATAATAATAATAATAATAATAATAATAATAATAATAATAATAATAATAATAATAATAATAATAATAATAATAATAATAATAATAATAATAATGATAAATGACAATAACCTAACCCCTGAAATGTTGAGAGAATGGCCCTTATTATGAAGCAGTGAGTCATCTCCTGGGGATTACCTGGGTGATGATTAGGCCCAGGTGAGGTCAATACCTGTCCCGGGGGGCGGCGACCCTTGATGTGGGGATTAGCGGCAGGAATGGGAGATTAACCGGGGAGTG
Source organism: Eriocheir sinensis (assembly GCF_024679095.1). Taxonomy (NCBI): domain Eukaryota; kingdom Metazoa; phylum Arthropoda; class Malacostraca; order Decapoda; family Varunidae; genus Eriocheir; species Eriocheir sinensis. Next base: position 5,355,191 of record NC_066550.1, on the reverse strand, counting down.
CTGGCCGGGTCGTCTGTGTGGTGGTGGGACAGAGGACGTGGGGCGGTACGTCAGGCGCGTCCAACCCTCACATCAACCATTTCCAAAGGCCGAAAAGGAGATCAGTCTGGTTCTCATGAGTCTTCTTTTAGGTTCATGGTACAGAAGAAGGGTCAAGCTACCACCAGGGTCATAAAAGTAGCCTCGGAAATCCCCCAAACTCCTACGAAAGCCTTGTCAATTATGTGTGCTTGCGAGACGAAATGTTTAAGAATATGACCCTTGGGAAATGAAGAAGGCTGAGTTGATATGAGAGGAAAAAAAGGGAGAGAAAGAGGAAGAATGTTGGACCCGTATGAATAGGTATGCGTTGAAGACATGTATGTTTTAATGACTAGAGGATGGACAGATGGGTAGTTGGATGGTTGGATGGATGGTTGGAAAAAGTGAAGAGCGATTGAGAAAGGAAAGTTGAGAAGAAGAAAGAAAGAAGTGGACGGGACCAAATATAAAGGAAAGGAAAGGAATGGATGAAAAAAAGAGTGCAGGAAGGAAAGGACGGGACCAAATATAAAGGAAAGGAAAGGAATGGATGGAAAAAAAGAGTCAAGGACGGAAAGTACGGGACCAAATATAAAGGAAAGGAAAGGAATGGATGAAAAAAAGAGTGCAGGAAGGAGAGGACGGGACCAAATATAAAGGAAAGGAAAGGAATGGATGAAAAAAAGAGTGCAGGAAGGAGAGGACGGGACCAAATATAAAGGAAAGGAAAGGAATGGATGGAAAAAAGAGTGCAGGAAGGAAAGGACGGGACCAAATATAAAGGAAAGGAAAGGAATGGATGGAAAAAAAGAGTGCAGGAAGGAGAGGACGGGACCAAATATAAAGGAAAGTAAAGGATTGGTTGAAAAAAAGAGTGCAGGAAGGAAAGGACAGGACCAAA
>NC_066550.1:5340284-5354169 GCF_024679095.1 Eriocheir sinensis | reverse complement strand
TGGCTCCAATGCCCGCCGAGTGCAGTTTCTTAAGGAGTCGCTCGTGCGGTACTTTGTCGAAGGCTTTCTGAAAGTCCAGGTATATAACATCACTGGGGATGTGGGCATCCCAGTTCTTATATATACCTTGGAAGAAGTCTAATAAATTCGTTAGGCAGGAGCGCTTGTTTCTGAAGCCATGCTGGGTGTCGGAGATTACATTATTGTCTTCTAGAAACTTAACAAGTTTGTCTCTAATAATCTTTTCAGTATTTTTCCTGCCACTGATGTCAAACTTATGGGCCTGTAGTTTAATGCAACGCTTTTGTCTCCTTTTGAAAATTGGTGTTACGTTCGCCATCTTCCAGTCTTCCGGGACCTTTTCAATTGAACAGACTGGTTGAATATGTTAGTGAGTGGCTGAAGTATTTGTTGTTTAAGCTCTTTTAATAACCGCGGGGACAAACCGTCAGGTCCTGTTGACTTGTTCGTGTCGAGTTTATCCAAATACTCTTTCACTTCTTGGTCGCATATTGAGTCAATTTTCAGGGCGTGATTCCCCTCGGCGGGTCAGGGTTCTCAGGCATGGTTTCGATGTTTTCGACTGTGAATACGGATGCGAAGTTACTGTTGAGGATTCTGGCCATCTGTTTACTGTCCTGAGTTGCAGCTCCAGTCTCGTCTGTCAGGGGACCAATATTGGATTTTACTTTCTTTTCGATCTGATGTATGTGAAGAATTTTTTGAGTTTGTCTTGATGTCACGCGCTATTTGTTTTCGTAGTTGCGTTTACTACTCCGAATAAGGGTGCGACAAGCTCTGAGGCTGTTGTGGTACTGAGTACGGGCTTCAGCCGTGTCATTCTCTTTCATTAGGTTATAATTCCTTTTTTAAGTTTACCGCCCTTTTTATTTCTCTGGTCATCCACGGTGGATCTACGGCACCATTTACTCGCCTGGGTTTCGTCGGCACTGTAGCCTTTTCTACTCCCAAAAGCTTATCTTTGAAGTTGTTCACCCACGTGGTCGATTGTATTTGCGGTTAGTTTAAGTTGGTCCCAGGTCGCAGAGGAAGCAGCTCACGGGCTAGGTTGAAATTTGCTTTTTGTAGTCTGGTATCACTGACGGATTGTCTACGAGTTTGTGACTTATGTTGACATTGAAACGGATTAAGTGGTGATCGCAACCGTTAATTTTTCACCAACTTCACAGTCGCAAATGAGGTCAGGGTCGCTTACTAATACCAGATCCAGCAGATTGTTTTCTCTTGTTGGTTGAGTTACAACTTGAGTGAGGAACGAATCCTCCACCATTTCTATAAGCCTGTTACCCTCTTGATCTCCAGTCAATTGTCCCCAGTCAATGTTAGGGCAATTAAAGTCCCCAATTATTATTGCTTCTTTACTTTGTGAAGCTCTTCGTACAGGGCAGTGTCATCGGCTGCCTGTTGTTTTGGAGGCCTGTATACGGTCGCAAGTGTTAGTTTCTTATTATTCGCAGTTATTTCCACATAGACGGAGTCGTAATTCTCTGCGTCCTGTTTGTCTATTTTTATGGCAGGGAGCGTACTTTTTACGTAGCAAATTACTCCTCCTCCTTTCTTGTGCATTCGATTTTTTTGGAAGCTTTCGTACCCGGGAAATGACAGTTCAGATACTAGATGTGCAGAGTTGGCCCAAGTCTCTGTGATGGCTACCACATCTGGTTTCTCAGTTGCAATATACGCCCTAATTTCGTCCTTTTGGTAATAGACTGCGTGCATTTGTGTACAAAATGGAAATGTGACTACTGGTTTGGCCGCGTCGTGTTGAATGAGTTCGCTTGTCGGAGGCGTCGTTGGTTACACAGTTTCTTGCAAGCCGCATCGACGCTACGGTTCAGTTGATCAAGGGTTGCCTTTGCCTTGCCCTCGCCTCCAGTTTTTTGAATAGCTTTTCGAGAAGCTTTCAACTGCATCGTTCAGGAGCCTTCCTAGCCGCGCCGAACCAACCTCGTTCAAGTGGAGTCCGTCCTCCCAAAACAAATCTGGGCGCTGGTTGAAGTGATGCCATGCGTTCATGAACCCTACGCCTTCATCGTTACATGACTGCTTGAGACTAGTGTTGACGCCGTACGCTTTACTGTTGTTGTATCCGGCGAACGTATTGACTCTCGGTAGAATTCCAGAGACGATGATGTGAGGGACTTGGTCTTGTATTTCCGAATGACTTGACGGTATTTTGCTAACAGGTCCTGCATTTGAGTTGACTGAAGGTCGTTGGTTCCGCATGGATCAGATACACTGTGTCGTCCTTCGCATTTACTGAAACTGCATCGACAGCTGATTCAATATCGTCCAGTTTGGCTCGGGGATACAGAAATGCTGCCGTGTCAACGTATTCCGACCGCAAAACTCCGTAAGTTGGCCTCTCACCACACTGTCTCCAACTAAATTGACTCTAGTAGTTAGTTTGCCCATACCAGGAAACAGCGTCTGGTTCGTACAAGTGACAGCTGGTAGAATGGTCTTGTGATTTCTTCTGGAAGGGCGCGAGGTACAAGAGGGAGCGCGGGCTAAGGTGGGTTTGGAAGTGGTGGTGGTGATAGTAGTGGGTGGCTGGGGAAGGGTGGAGGGTGAGGTGTGGGTGGAGGAGATGTGGTATCAGAAGTGGAGGAGGAGGCGGAGGTTGAGTTCGTGTTGGAGATGGAAGTGGAGGATGGAGTGGTGATGAGGATGGGGAGGAGTCAAGGGTGTTGGAGGAGAGGAAGGGAGAGCGGGAGAAAGGGGAGTGGTACTGTGGATGGAGGTGGATGGGGTAGGAAGGGAGGTGGATGGAGTAGAAGGAATGGTAAGGGTGGCGGCGGGTTCAGGCGTGGCAGAGGAGATCGTGTTGAAGGTGGAAGGGGAAGATGGAGTGGTGATGAGGATAGGGGAGGAGTCAAGGGTGTTGGAGGGAGAAGAGGGAGTGGGAGTGGCTGAGGTAGCAAGGGAGGTGGATGGGATAGAAGGAATGGTAGGGGTGGCGGCGGGTTCCAGCGTTGCAGAAGGGAGGGGTTAGAGGGGGGAAGGGGGAACAGTGCTATATTTAGATCTCCCTGCTCTCTCTCTCTCTCTCTCTCTCTCTCTCTCTCTCTCTCTCTCTCTCTCTCTCTCTCTCTCTCTCTCTCTCTCTCTCTCTCTCTCTCTCACACACACACACACACACACACACACACACACACACACACACACTTCTCATTTACGCCTCGCGGGTTTGGCTCTCAACTCCGGCTTCAAAACACCAGAGAAGGAGGGTGGGGAGAGGGGGGGAGGAAAATGAGGAGGAGAAGGAAGAGGAAGAAGAGGAGGAGGAGAAGGAGGAGGAGGAGAGAGTATGCAAGTGAGCGTAGAAGAGAGAGAGAGAGAGAGAGAGAGAGTAATAATGTGTGTGTAAAATGGTAAGTTGAGTGATTCTTCTTTTTTATTAAACGGAAAATAATATTGTGTGTAAATTATTTCCTTGCCAGCGGTTATATAAGCTTGCACAGCTATCGTATTATTAAAACTTATCGATAAAAAAACAATTTCAAAGTAAAAGGCAAAGTGAGGATTACGAATATTGATAAACCGCCATAAATTTTCAAATTTAGTTTATTTGTTTGTATTATGCTTAGGTTATCACGCAAACCGAAAACACAACTATAATGGAAGAATTATTTATAGCTATACTTATATTATCACTAAGGTATTAAAACTGCGTCGTGGGAAGACTCCTTAATAATTCCAGTAAGCGTCGCGTCCCGTGGTCCCCGGCTGCCCGCTCTTCTGACCACGCGCTGCCGTCAGAATTTTCCCTTCCGTTCCCCGAAGAGCGGCCGAAACAGGGACGCTTCTTCCGTGATTTGTAGATTATTGCTGAGTGTCCCGAGTTGCGTCTCGTTAAGATTAATGGGCCGAACCGCGGAGCAGGGGGGAGGGGAGAGAGACCTGCGGTGGCGGCGGTGGTGGCGGCAGAGACGGCTGAGGTGAAGAGGGGGGGGCGGTGACGGAGGTGAAAGGGGCGGGGGAGGAGGGGATGGAGAGGGAGGGTTCGTGGGTCGCCAGATTCATGAAACGCCTCAGGTCAGCATTATGTAATTCTTGATTTGTTACAGTCTCGTTTTCCTTAACATTCTTTTACGATATCATTTTTTTGGTGTATTGCTCTTCTGTTTTTATTGATTTACATATAGGTTTCTAGATATATAGATATTATTGATAGACAGGGATAGAGATAGACAGAGACAGACAGACAGACAGACACAGAGGCAGCGAAATGACATAACAAAATCAAGGAGGAGGGAATCACTTGCCCATAAATCTGGCGATCAGAATTCCTGGAACCCCAAGACTCTCTCTCTCTCTCTCTCTCTCTCTCTCTCTCTCTCTCTCTCTCTCTCTCTCTCTCTCTCTCTCTCTCTCTCTCTCTCTCTCTCTCTCTCTCTCTCTCTCTCTCTCTCTCTCTCTCTCTCTCTCTCTCTCTCTCTCTCTCTCTCTCTCTCTCTCTCTCTCTCTCTCTCTCTCTCTCTCTCTCGTCACCCTGGAAGCCCTGGATCGCCCTCTCCTCTTTATGGGCCGTAAGATGACCCCTAGTGACCTTTAGCATTTTATTCAGACCTTTTCTAGAGCTCTCTGTCTCTCTGTTTCTTCCTCTTCTTTTTTTTTTTCCTCCCGTTCTCGTTTCTTTCCTCTGCCCCCTCTTTCCTCCTTTCCTCTTCCTCATTTTTTCTTTTCTTATCTTTTTTCCTTTCTGTACCTTAATTCTTTCTTTTTTTCTCCTTTTCTTCTTTGCTTCTTCCATCCCCCTTCATATTTTTTCTCTCTCATCCTTTCCTTTTCCTTTTTTTCTCATTTTCTGTCTTACTTACTCTACTTCCTCTTTTCTCTCCTTCTCCGTTTTCCCTACCTCTCTGTCTCTGTCTCCCCTTTTTTTTTCTTTCTTCTAAAACTCCTTTTTCTTCCATCGCTCCTCCTCCATTTACTTTCCCTTTCCTTCTCTTTTCTCATTTTCTGTATTCCTTTCTTTTCTCCTTCAGCATTTTATCTATCTCTATATCTCCATCCTTTTTCCTCTTTTTATTTAGCTTTCTTCTTCGTTTTCCTCCTCCTCCTCCTCTTCCTTCTCCTGTTCTCCTCTTTCTATTCCTCCTCCTCTTCTTCCATATCACCCCGGGGAGCACATGACCACTAACCATTAACACGAATCACCCAAAACTACAAGATGAAACAGTTTGAACCATGAAATAACACGAAAGAGATACGTATGGGACGAGTCAGATACCCAAGTCACTAGTAACCTCAACCACCACTGCTATTACTCACATAACACCCCTTTCCCCTTCATCACTCCATCACCCCCTTCACCTCCCTTCTTCACCCCTCTTCCCATCATCCTTATACCCTTCCTTCACATCAATACATAACATATCTTCCCTTCCATTCCACCCTTCATTACCCTTTCATTTCCCCTTTCATCTCCCTCCTTTAATCTCCCTTCTTCAACTTCCTCCCTTTACCTCCCTCTTCATCTCCCATTCATCTCCCTTCATTTCCCTTCTCCCCTTCGTTTAGAACTTAAGAATCTACTACTATGCTTAGCTTTTTATTTCGCCGTCATTTTCCCTTCTTTTCTTCCTCCTCCTCCTTCTTCTTCTACCTCCTTTCTTCCTCTCTGTACCTTTATCCACTTCTCTCAATTCTTCTTTCCCCTCTACGTGTCCTCCCTATTTTCTCATTTTCTCTCCCTCTATCACATTCTTCGTTATTACTCCATCCACTCTTTCTTTTTTCGTCTTTTAAGGTCTTTTCCTGCTTTTCCAGTATCTCCTCCTCCTCCTCCTCCTCATCGGTCAGTCTCGCATTCCTGAGGGTGCGTCTCGTAATGCATACTAATCGCTCACTGCAAACGCAATTTCCACCCTGCATGATTGAGTGAAAGCCGCCCAGCCAGTGGTCATATTCCTAAACTTTTCGGCGCCCTAGATCATCTATTTGACAAGGCTTTCGTAGGAGTTGTAGGCATTTCTAGGTATAGCTTTATGGCCCTGGTGGTAATCTGACCCTTCTTCCGTACCCTGAACCTAAACTACCACTCATGAGAACCCGATTGATCTCCTTTTTCGGCCTTTGGAAATAGTTGACGTGGGAGGCGGAAGCGAGGCAGACCCGAGTCTAGTGCAGTCTGAGTCCCGTGATAATGCGATTCACTTTGAGAGCAGAAAGGAAAAAATAGGAAAATATGAAGGTGTTTTTTCGACGGTAGTATATTGCTGGTGTGTAAGTGTGTGTGTGTGTGTGTGTGTGTGTGTGTGTGTGTGTGTGTGTGGATGGGATGATAGGAATGTATGATCGTTAGTGATTCCGTATGAAGAGGAGGAGGAGGAGGAGGAAGAGGAAGATCAGGAAGGAAGAGAAGTAATTTTGCGGGCTTTTTCTCTTCATTTTTCTTTTTTCCCTTTATTGAGAGAGAGAGAGAGAATGATCCTTTGCATTTTCTTTCTTTCTTTTTACGCTTCTGCCTATAGTAGAAAAGGGAGGAGGAAGGAGAATTGGAAAAGGCAAAAAAGAAGGAATAGAGAAGGATGGGTAGAAGAAGAAGAAGAAGAAGAAGAAGAAGAACTGGAATATGTAGAAGAGGAGGAGGAGGAGGAGGAGAGGGATGCTTCGGGCGGGTCTCTCGAGGTTCTTATAAAATGTAGATGTAATTTTAGCTTCCCTTGACGTGGCCGGCTTAGAATATCAGGAGAAGGAGGAGGAGGAGGAGGAGGAGGAGGAGAAGAGGGGGGAAGAGTGGGGTGTGATCCTCCTCCTTCTCCTCCTCTTCCTCTTCTTTCTCCTCCTTCTCCTCTTTCTGCTTTTGCTATACGTACCTTCTGTTCCAATTCCTCCTCCTCCTCCTCCTCCTCCTCCTCCTCCTCCTCCGAACTAACTCGATTGCCCGAAACACACACACACAACCTTGAACTCTCTCTAAAAATTGGAAGAAAGTGGAGAGAGAGAGAGAGAGAGAGAGAGAGAGAGAGAGAAGATAGATGAGAGAGGAGCACCAGCCTAGTTTTGCCTATGAAGCCTCTCTCTCCTCCTCCTCCTCCTCCTCCTCTCTTGATTCACGGCCGAATTATGCATCGACGGAGAGGCGGGGAGGGGGTGGGGGGAGGGTGCGAAGGGGAAAGGGGGTAGAAGGACTCCTGATATTCTCTTTCTTTCTTTTTTTTTTCTTTAATATGAATTTTGAACAGCGGAATTGAGTCTGGTTGGTTGGTCATTTTCTTCTATTGCTTTTTTTCTTTTTCTTTTTCCTAATTTAAAGTTATTTATCAATTGTTTCCGTTTTATCGTATTATTCTGCTGCTAATATGCTCTCTCTCTCTCTCTCTCTCTCTCTCTCTCTCTCTCTCTCTCTCTCTCTCTCTCTCTCTCTATATGTCTCTCTCTCTCTCTCTCTCTCTCTCTCTCTCTCTCTCTCTCTCTCTCTCTCTCTCTCTCTCTCTCTCTCTCTCTCTCTCTCTCTCTCTCTCTCTCTCTCTCTCTCTCTCTCTCTCTCTCTCTCTCTCTCTCTCTCTCTCTCTCTCTCTCTCTCTCTCTCTCTCTCTCTCTCTCTCTCTCTCTCTCTCTCTCTCTCTCTCTCTCTCTCTCTCTCTCTCTCTCTCTCTCTCTCTCTCTCTCTCTCTCTCTCTCTCTCTCTCTCTCTCTCTCTCTCTCTCTCTCTATCTCTCTCTCTCTCTCTCTCTCTCTCTCTCTCTCTCTCTCTCTCTCTCTCTCTCTCTCTCTCTCTCTCTCTCTCTCTCTCTCTCTCTCTCTCTTTTTTCCTCGGTGTTTAATAATAACAGTCCTCCCCACCACCACCACCAACACCAGTACTAATGTAAATCCGAGCATGCATTGTCTAACTTTGAAATAAAACCCGATGAAGTCCTTAAAGCCCTCAAATCACTTAAAACAAATAAAGTCCTGGACCTGATAAAGTATATCCAACTCTGCTGAAAGAAACAAAGGGCGAAATACTCTCCTCCCTCACAACCGTATTCAATATGTCCTTGCGACAAGGCATTGTCCCTTCAGATTGGAAAAAGGCTAACGTGACACCGATTTTTAAGAAAGGAGACAAAAAAGTACCAGGTAATTACAGGCCCATTAGTCTAACTTTAGTCTAACGGTTGTAGGTAAGCTACTTGAGGCATAATTAGAGACAAAATTGTGAGTTACCTTGAAAGCCACTCACTAATTGGGGACTCACAACATGGCTTCCGAAACAAAAGATCCTGCCTGTCAAATCTATTAACCTTTTATAACGACCTCTTCACTGTTTATGACGTAACCAAATCACTGGACGTAGTCTATCTTGATTTCCAGAAAGCGTTTGATAAAGTCCCGCATCATAAATTACTTTACAAATTAAAGCAAATAGGTATTGACGGTCAGGTAAACCAATGGATCGCGAATTGGTTGAGCAACAGAAAACAACGAGTAGTGATTGACGGATTTAACTCAGAGTGGGCGCCGGTCACTAGTGGCGTCCCTCAGGGCTCGGTTCTTGGCCCAGTGCTCTTCATTATTTACATCAACGACGTGGATGTTGGACTCAATAACCGCATTAGGAAATTTGCAGACGACACAAAGATTGGTAACTCGGTTCTCACTGACGAAGACAGGCAAAGCCTCCAAGAGGATTTGCACAAAATTTCCTCTTGGTCGGATAGATGGGAGATGCCCTTTAACGTAGACAAGTGCCAGGTCCTTCAAGTTGGAACGAGGAATAAGAAGTTTGATTACGAAATGCGCGGCGTTAAACTCAAAAGCGTTCAATGCGTCAAGGACTTGGGGGTCAAAATCGCGTCAAACCTCAAATTCTCACAGCAATGCATCGATGCAGCAAATAAAGCGAACAGAATGTTGGGCTTCATTAAAAGAAACTTTTTATTTAAGAATAAAGATGTAATACTCCGCTCTACAACAGTTTAGTCAGACCCCACTTGGAATATGCGGTACAGTTTTGGTCTCCCCACCATGCAAAGGATATTGCTAAATTAGAAGGTGTTCAGCGTCGGGCAACGAAATGATCCCTTCCTTGCGCAACAAATCCTACGAAGAAAGGCTTTCTACCCTTAACATGTTCTCTCTTGAGAAACGTCGCCTCCGAGGAAAACTGATCGAATGTTTTAAAATACTTAATGGTTTCACGAATGTAGACAGATCAACATTGTTTATGATCGATGACACTTTGCGCACGAGGAACAATGGCGTAAAACTCAGATGTGAACAAGTAAATTCAGACTGCACCAAATTTTTCTTCACCAACGATGTAGTGCGAGAATGGAATAAGCTCCCACCATCAGTGGTCCAGTGTAACACGATTGACTCCTTCAAAAATAAGCTCGACCGTCACTTCCTTCAACTTAATATCAACTAGAGTAGAAATGCAACGTTTTGGAGTCTTCTGATTAATGTAAAATCACTTAGGGTTAAGGACAGACCACCAAGTCTGGACCATGGGTAATGTGGTCTGATTTTCTATGTAAATCTATGTAAATCTCTCTCTCTCTCTCTCTCTCTCTCTCTCTCTCTCTCTCTCTCTCTCTCTCTCTCTCTCTCTCTCTCTCTCTCTCTCTCTCTCTCTCTCTCTCTCTCTCTCTCTCTCTCTCTCTCTCTCTCTCTCTCTCTCTCTCTCTCTCTCTCTCTCTCTCTCTCTCTATCTCTCTCTCTCTCTCTCTCTCTCTCTCTCTCTCTCTCTCTCTCTCTCTCTCTCTCTCTCTCTCTCTCTCTCTCTCTCTCTCTCTCTCTCTCAGTGTTAGTGCCAGATTTCAGAAGAGCAAATTACGAGGGGCTTCGAAGACATCTTGAGGGGGTAAACTGGGATAATTTAGGGATTCATGAGGGCCAGAACTGCGGATTGGAAAGCCAGGAGAACCAGGTAGAAATGTCTTACAATAACTTAGTTAGAGTAATAGTAGAGGGGCAAGGACAGCATATACCACAGCGAACACTTAGAAAAGAAAACGATGATCCTAAGTGGATGACTCGTGGACTAAAACACGAGATTGGGTTAAAGAAGGGAATTTATCAGAAAATAAAGAATGGTGAAACACATATCAGGGGCCGGTACGTCGAACTATCTAGATTAGTTAAGAAAAACACCAGGATAGCAAAAAGGAACTATGAGATCAAAGTAGCAAATGAGGCGAAAAGTAATCCTAAGGGCTTCTTTCAGATGTATAGAACAAAAACACGGGAGAAAATTGGACCGCTGAAAACAAACACAGGGGAGCTAGTAGAAAATTACGCAAATATGAGCACATTGTTGAACGACTACTTCCTTTCAGTATTCACACAGGAGGATCGAACGACTATACCGGAAAGAGTTCAGGTGTACGAGGGCGGGGATGGCGACAAATTGAGGGATATAATCATTACCAGGCAAGTAGTTCAGGATGAGATAGATAAGCTTAAGAAGAACAACTCGCCAGTTCCTGACGGGATATTTCCGAGGGTATTAAAGGAATTAGGTAATGTACTCAGTGACCCACTAACCGACATCTTTAAGATGTCGGTAAATACTGGCTATGTGCCGAGCCTATGGAAAGTAGCTAATGTGACGCCGATTTTTAAAAAGGGGGACAGGTCAGCTGCTTCAAACTGTCGCCCAATTAGCTTAACATCGGTTATAGGCAAGATGCTGGAGTCCATAATAGCCAGGAACATTCGGGAGCAGTTAGAGAAACATAGCTTAATTCACGACTCGCAGCATGGGTTCACAAAAGGTAGGTCTTGCCTCACCAATCTCTTGTCCTTCTACAATAAAGTATTTGAGGCGGTTGACAGAGATGAAAATTATGATGTAATCTATCTTGATTTTAGTAAAGCGTTTGACAAAGTTCCTCACCAACGACTGTTGCTTAAATTACAGGCTCACGGAGTAGAGGGTAAAGTTTTGAACTGGGTCAAGGCGTGGCTTAGCAATATGAAGCAAAGAGTGCAAATCAATGGTAAAAGATCTGACTGGGGATGTGTTACGAGTGGGGTCCCACAAGGCTCGGTATTAGGTCCACTTTTGTTTATTATTTATATCAATGACTTAGATACAGGAATTAGTAGTGATGTTAGTAAATTTGCAGATGATACCAAGATCGGTAGAGTAATTGAGTCGGATCAGGACGCTAGTATTCTCCAAGGTGAACTGAACAGATTGTATGACTGGGCGGATAAATGGCAGATGGAGTTCAGTGTAGGGAAGTGCAGTATTCTGAGTGTAGGTAGGAACAACCCCTCACATAACTATTGCTTAAATGACACTCTCATTAGCAGGTCTGGGTGCGAGAGGGATTTAGGGGTCTTAGTGAGCTCTGATCTACGTCCAAGGGCACAATGCATTCAAGCTAGAAATCGAGCTAATAGGGTACTGGGATTTATTTCAAGGAGCGTAATCAACAGAAGCCCCGAAGTCTTCCTCAAACTATATGTAGCATTAGTTAGACCTCATCTTGACTATGCGGTTCAGTTCTGGTCACCTTACTATAGAATGGATATCAAAATGTTAGAATCGGTGCAGAGGAGGATGACTAAGATGATTCAGGGGTTGAGAAACTTGCCATACGAGGAAAGACTCAAACAGTTAAACTTGCATTCTCTAGAAAGGCGAAGGGTGCGTGGAGACATGATCGAGGTTTATAAATGGATGAAGGGCTTTAAGAAGGGAGACATTCATAAGGTTTTGTTGGTAAGAGAACCGGGTAGGACACGAAGTAATGGTAAATTGATAAATTCAGATTCAACAGGGACATAGGCAGAAATTGGTTTACTAACAGGGTGGTGGATGAGTGGAATAGGCTTAGCAGTCATGTGGTGAGTGCCAATACAATTGTCACATTCAAAAATAGACTAGATAAACTCATGGACAGCGATATTAGGTGGGGTTAGATACACGGGAGCTTAGGGTCAAAGGAGCTGCCCCGTACAGGCCTACCGGCCTCTTGTAGACTCCTGCGTTCTTATGTTCTTATGTGTCGCCTCTAACCTGATTAAACACCTAATGACGATTTTTTTGTCGCTTTTATTTTTTTTCTCCTTTTTCCTCCTCCTTCTCTCTTTACTGTCAGTCCACTCCTTTGTGTTCGTTCCTCTCCTTTCTGTGTTCCTCCCTTTTCTTTATTGCTTTTTTTTCTTTTCGTATTTGCTTCTCTGTCTTTCTTTCAAACTCTTTACATTCACTTTTCTATTTCCTTTTTCTTTTCCAATTCATTTCTGTTTTCTCTACACCTTTCCTTTCCTTTTCTTTCCTCTCCTTTCTCTTCCTTCACTGTTCTTCCTTTCCTTTGTTTTAATGTCCTATACTTTTCTTTCCTCTTTCCTTACCTTACTTTTCCTCACGTGTCCTTTCTCTAACTTTTTCTTCCTCTTCTAAATTTTCCTGCTCCTTCCTTTTCTCCTTTCCTCTCCTCTCTTCTTCCACCTCCTTTTCATCACTTTCCTCTTTCAACACCCGCCGGCACCACCACAACCTCTCCTTTTCCTCCTCCTCCTCATCCCTAACTTCTCTCCACTCCTCACCCTTTCCTCCACTTATCTCTCCTCTCCTCTCCTCTTCCCTCCACTTCTCTCATTTCCTCTGCCTTTCTTTCACACGTTCGCGTCCGGAAACGTTTAATGGAAAGTGTTTCTGTTCAACGTTTTCTCGCCAATTTATCGCCGAAGTATTTTTGGATGCATTGCTGTTCTTGTGTGTGTGTGTGTGTGTGTGTGTGTGTGTGTGTGTGTGTGTGTGTGTGTGTGTGTGTTCATGAATCACACTCGAAGCACGTTTAGTGAACTGGAAGGAAGCGTTCAATGGCGAGTGTGTGTTTATGATTGTTTGTTTGTTTGTTTGTTTGTTTGTGTGTGTGTGGATTTGTTTGTTTGTTCGTGTTTGTTTGTACGGGAACGTGTATGGAACTAACTTGTTTTATTATATCTATTTATAAATTTATTCATTTATTCATCTGTTTTAACCATTCTATATTTATTTTGTTGTATTGTTTTTTTTTTATTTAGTTTTTATATTCATCTACTTATTCATGTTTATTGTATTTTGAATATAATTGTTATTCATTTATTTATCAAGCCATCTTTTTTGACACGTTTATTTTCTATTGTACTTATTTTATTGGTTTTATCTATTACATGTATCTGTCTGTCATTATTTATCTACTTATTCTTTCATTCATTCACGTATTTATAGTTTTACATTGAACGGTTATATTTATTTTTTTGTCTCCTGTTAATTCTTATGTTCTTATGTACTTATTCTTTCATTCATTCAGTTATTGTTTAGTTTTACATTTGAACGGTTACGATTTTTTTTGTCTCCTGGTATTTTAATTCATTCGTTGTGTATTTTATTACTAGATTATTTTCATTGATTCATTTAGTCATTCATTTATTATCAGTGTTCGTCTCATGGTTTCACTTGTTCATTTATTTTGGATGATTTTTTCCCTTCCGTGAGTGTTAAAATTTTTATGTTTGTTTATCATTGTGGATTTTTTTTAGCAAAGTGTTTCACAGAGAGGAGTTTTTTTTTCCTATTTCATGATTTGGGTTCCTCTGTTATATTGCTTCCCCCAATTACGAGTTTTATTTCTGGTTTTTTTATTAGCGTTTTTCTTTTCTGTTATTACTAGCCTTGTTTTATTAGCGGTCTTTTTATTTTTATTTTTGTTCGTCCTTGAGCTCCCTCCTTCACCGTGTCCGCATAGTGAGAGGGGCTGCGTGTGTTTGCCTCGTGGTGGGCGTTTGTAAAGGTGAAAAAATATAATAATAATAAAGTTTGTATTGATTATGAAACGTGAAAAAAAAAATATACATGTTCTGAAATATAAATGTTGTTTTTTAATTGTTTACCAGCGAATGAGATGAATTTTCTGATACTTCTAAATGG
>NC_066550.1:5330284-5335284 GCF_024679095.1 Eriocheir sinensis | reverse complement strand
CCTCCTCCCGCAGGCAGCGCGGCCCCTTCTACGTTAACACCAGGTTGTACGCGGTGTGGAGCAAGGGGGAGGAGGGAGAGTATGTGAGGAGCGAGTACTTCGAGAGTAACGTTGGTAGTGGATCATCCGTCCTGCTGCCTGTCCTTGATGAAGGTGACTACAGGGTGTCAGGCCGGGCGGGGGATGTGTGTGGGCTGGAGTGGAGTGACCCTGCCCGGGGTGAAAATGGTAAGTTTGGCATCTACACCAGAGACTGTCAGGATGGTGGTGGGCCTCGTGTCTTCGGTGAGGTGGTGGACGGACTACACGTGGTGGCCGAGACAGTCCAACACAGGGACATTACAGAGGTGACTGTGGCGGACTGTGGCGTGGAGTTGTGACGATTATGGCCACCACCACCACCACCGCATTCTTATAACATCCGATGTGATATTTTGCGTGATGTTTCGTGCACTGCATAAACACTTGATGCAGTGTGTTAGTTTCTTGGGTCATCCTTGTAGCACCAGGTGTGAGGTTTCGTGCATTTCATAAACACTTGATGTAATGTGATAATTCCTTGGGGCATACTTGTAACACCTAGGATGATGTTTTGTGTATTACATATATCTACTTCATTAAAACGTCTTGATGAAAAAGCCTGTCCAATCCTTGCTCAGTAAAACAAGGACTACACCGTTTCCTAACTGGGTGACTGTATATCTAAATGCCTAGGTGATTGGCTGACTGGGTGACTGTACATCTAAATGGCTGGGTGATTGGCTGACTGGGTGACTGTACATCTAAATGGCTGGGTGATTGGCTGAATGAGTGACCCTATATCTAAATGCCTAGGTGTTTGGCTGACTGGGTGACTGTATATCTAAATGGCTGGGTGATTGGCTGACTGGGTGACTGTATATCTAAATGGCTGGGTGATTGGCTGACTGGGTGACTGTATATCTAAATGGCTGGGTGATTGGCTGACTGGGTGACTGTATATCTAAATGGCTGGGTGTTTGGCTGACTGGGTGACTGTATATCTAAATGGCTGGGTGTTTGGCTGACTGGGTGACTGTATATCTAAATGGCTGGGTGTTTGGCTGACTGGGTGACTGTATATCTAAATGGCTGGGTGATTGGCTGACTGGGTGACTGTATATCTAAATGGCTGGGTGATTGGCTGACTGGGTGACTGTATATCTAAATGGCTGGGTGTTTGGCTGACTGGGTGACTGTATATCTAAATGGCTGGGTGATTGGCTGACTGGGTGACTGTATATCTAAATGGCTGGGTGATTGGCTGACTGGGTGACTGTATATCTAAATGTCTAGGTGATTGGCTGACTGGGTGACTGTATATCTAAATGGCTGGGTGATTGGCTAACTGGGTGACTGTATATCTAAATGGCTGGATGATTGGCTAACTGGGTGACTGTATATTTAAATGGCTGGGTGATTGGCTGACTGGGTGACTGTATATCTAAATGGCTGGGTGATTGGCTAACTGGGTGACTGTATATCTAAATGGCTGGGTGATTGGCTAACTGGGTGACTGTATATCTAAATGGCTGGGTGGTTGGCTAACTGGGTGACTGTATATCTAAATGGCTGGATGATTGGCTAGCTGGGTGACTGTATATCTAAATGGCTGGGTGATTGGCTAACTGGGTGACTGTATATCTAAATGGCTGGGTGATTGGCTAACTGGGTGACTGTATATCTAAATGGCTGGGTGATTGGCTAACTGGGTGACTGTATATCTAAATGGCTGGGTGATTGGCTAACTGGGTGACTGTATATCTAAATGGCTGGGTGGTTGGCTAACTGGGTGACTGTATATCTAAATGACCGGCTGATTGACTGACTGCATATCTAACTACCTGAATGTATATCCATACTAGGCGCATAGCACTCGGAGAGTGTACACCTCCGCCAAAGATTGTCCTGAAAATTGGTATGGGCATCAACTGTGATCCTATGCATCATATGGAAGCATTTGTTTCGAAATTTGATGAAATTCTATTTTTTTTTTAAACTCTGACCTTGGGTTAACTTTTCGAGGTCAAGGTCAAGGGTCAAGGTCAAGGTCATGCAAGGTGCGTCTTTCCATGACCTAAAATATGAACCAAGTCTGAAGTCCCTACGATGATGAGAACCGAAGTTATGACCAATCTGACGTTTTGTGCGACTTTGACCTTGACCTTTGATATAAAAAAAATAATGTTTTCTATTCTGAATGAACACGAAGCTTCCCTGAAAGCATTTGTTTCGAAATTTGATGAAATTTTATTTTTTTCGAAACTATGACCTAGGGCGAACTTTTTGAGGTCAAGGACAAAGGTCAAGATCAAGGCCATGCAAGGTACGTCTTTCCATGAGCTAAAATATGAACCAAGTCTAAAGTCTCAACGATGACGATAACTGAAATTATGGCCAATCTGACGTTTTGTGCGACCTTGACCTTTGATCTTTGACATCAAAAATTCATTGGGTTGTATTCTGGATGGACACGAAGCTTCCCTGAAAAATTGGTTGAGATATCCACAAAATTGTGCGCAGGAAACTGCTGATAAACAAACAAATAAATAGATAAATAAATAAATAAATAAATAAATACATAAACATACTGACCGGACCAAAAATATAACCTCCTCCCAACTTCGTTGGCGGGGGTAATGACTGGCTAACTGACCGATGGGGTAGTTGACAGGCTAGCTGGGTGACTGACTGGGTGAATGAGCATCTAACTGAGTGGTTGGGTTAATAACTGACTGGCTGACTGACTGACTTGTAGGGTTACTGACTGCCTGACTGGCTCGGTGGCTGGCTGACTGGTTCGGTGGCTGACTGATTGACTGGCTGGTTAAATGCATAGCTGTTTAGCTTGGTGACTGACTGACTGGTTGGGTGGCTAGCTGACTGATTGACTGACTGTTGGTTGACAGTATGTATATCTAACTAGCTGATTGTGTCTGGCTGACTGGCTGACTGTATCCCAAACCGGCGTGTTGATTATGTGACTACTGGCTGACTTACTGAATATATATCTAACTAACTGGGTGACTGGCTGGATGGCTGTACACCTAACTGGCAGACTGACTGGCTTGGGAAATTTCTAAACTGGTTTTCCTTGTAACTGTCTGTCTGACTGGCTCTCTGGCTGGCTGGCTGCCCATATGTTAGTCTGTCAGTCTGTTGTTTACTAATTCAGCTTTTTTTGCCTTTTTTCTGTCTGTCTGGTCATATGTTACTCTCACTCCGGTTGTGTACAAATTCATCCGTCAGACGCACCAAGGCTGTAGTGATAGTCTCCTTGGAGACTATCAGTGTTTTGATTATCTCCTTGGAGACTATCAGTACACTGATAGTCGTGAGCAGCACTCAACGACAGCCACTCCCAGGCAGAGCCGTGCCGCCCTAAAGAAGTGTCCGCCCACCACGCCCGTGACCACCCCACGGAACACTGCCACGGCGAGGAGTGTGTGTCAGACCATCACAGCCCCTCAACACCACCACCACCACCACCACCAGCAACAACAACAACAACAAGAACAACAGCGTCATGGAGGCTGCAGGGAGGGGCGGCAGAATGGCAGGACAGAGACAAGTGAGGAACATGTACACTGGCGGAAACCCTGCGGAGTGTCCAGTGTGCATGACAGGCTATGATGGCACCGTGCAGAGGCCGCGCACCCTGCCCTGCGGCCACACTGTCTGCACGCTGTGCATAGAGGAGCTGAAGGTGCAGGGCCGTGTTGCCTGCCCAGAGTGCCGCGTTAGACACGCCGTGCCCGAGGGAGTTCAGTTCCCTGTCAACTATTCTGTTGAGGCCCTCATAGGGATGATGAGAGACTCGCCGCCACCCAGTGCCGGGGAAGGAGCAGCAGCAGCAGCTGGCAAGAAGGAGGCGGCGGGTCTCTCCAAGAAAATGCGTTCCTCCCTGCAGGAACAGGAGGCCATAGTTGTGGCTGCCATCACCGCCTGCCGGGAGGCTCAGTCACAGCTGGGCCAGTACCAGACGACCCTGGCAGGCTGGGGCGAGCGGCAGCAGCAGCTGGAGGACAGGCTCCTGGAACTGGTGGACCAGAGCAGGAGTGCCAGGGAGCTCCTGCAGCAGGAAGAGTCCCGTGCGGCGGCCAAGGAGGAGGAACTGAAGAAGGGGGAGCAGGGGCTGCAGGCCTTACTGGAGACGTTGCGCACCCTTACAACAGAGCAAGAACTATTCGTGGCAATGCTTGAAGTGTTTTGTTGCACTGGCGGGACAAAGCAGGCGGTGAAGGAGTGCCGAGAAGGTTTTCCTGATGCCAGCACCGTCACCACCGCCAGGAAGGTGAACGTGGCATCTAGTGCAGCCCTGGAGGCTGTCCAGGCAGCTCTGGAAACACTTCCTACAGAGGAGCCCAGGCCCCAGGCAGACTCAGACTCCACCGTCATGGACAGACTGCACCTCATCTGGACAGGGAGCTTGATGGCCGAGGACCTCCGCAGCCTGACGCAGCCCGCCAGGCGCCTGCTGGAGGCTGGCCGGGTGTTTGCTGTCTACCAGGCGGAAGGTCAGCGCCGACACGCAAGAATAAGCCTTGAAGCCGGCCAGCTGTGCCTCCACGCCCTGAAGGACCATCCCTTGCCACGGGGCGCGGCAACCCTGCAGGTGAGCGAGGTTGTGCCACCCTCCCCCCCCTGCACGGTGTTCCTGGACCTGTCATGGCCGGGCAAGGCGCCGCGGCGGGTCCAAATTCGTCTGAGCCCCGACACAACGCGGGGCAGACAGTTCTTATTGTTGTGCACGGGGCAGCGCGGCCCCTCCTACGTTAACACCAGGTTGTTCCAGGTAGTGAGGAAGGGGGAGGCGGGAGAGTTTGTGAAGGGCGGGGACTACGAGAGTAACGATGGTGAGGGGTCATCCGTCCTGCTGCCTGGCCTTGATAAGGGTGCGTACTGCAATTCAGTCCAGGCGGGGGATGTGTTTGGGCTGGGGTGGAATTACCGTACCCCGGAAGAGAATGGTCAGTTTGGAA